>NW_028294998.1:0-149000 GCF_964341445.2 Mesoplodon mirus | reverse complement strand
ATCTTGGATCATTGAGATGAAAATGGGCATGGATCATTGTGATTACAGTGGTCTTGGATCAATGTGATGAGAAGGGTCATGGAGCCTTGTGATGACAAATCCATGGAACATCGTGATGGCAGGTGTCATGGAGCGTTGTTATGACAGGTGTAATGGAGCATTTTGATGGAAAGGGCATGGAGCATTGTGATGAGAAGGCCATGGAGCATTCTGATGACATGCGTCATTGAGCTTTGTGATGACAAGGGCATGGAGCATTGTGATTACATGGGTCTGGGAGCATTGTGATTAAAAGGGCATGGATCATTGTGTGGAAAAAGGCATGGAGCCTTGTCATGACATGGTTCAAGGAGCATACAGACAACAATTGTCAGGGAGCATTTTGATGACAAGTGTATTGAGCATTGTGATGACAAATGTCATGGAGCATTGTGATGAGAAGATCATGGATAATTGTGATGACGAGTGTCATGGGGCACTGTGATGACAAGTGTTATGGAATATTGTGATCACAAGTTTTTGGAGCATTGTTATGACTGAGGTCATGGAGCATTTTGATTTCATTGTGATGACAATAGCATGAAGCATTATGATGATGGGCATGGTGCATTGTGATGACAGGGTTCATTGATCATTGAGATGAAAAATGGGCATGGAGCATTGTGATTACAGGGTTCTTGGAGCATTGTGATGAGAAGGGTCATGGAGCCTTGTGATGACAAGGCCACGGAACATCGTGATGGCAGGTGTCATGGAGCATTGTTATGACAGGGGTAATGGAGCATTTTGACGGCAAGGGCATAAAGCATTGTGATGAGAAGGCCATGGAGCATTCTGAAGACATGTGTCATGGAGCTTTGTGATGACAAGGGCATGGAACAATGTGATGAGAGTGTTCATGGAGCATTGTGATGACAATGACATGGAGCATTGTGATGCCAAGGGTCATGGATCTTTGTGATGACAAAGGTCATGGAGCATTTTGATGACAAGTGCGTTGTGCATTGTGATGAGAAGGGCAGGGAGCATTGTGATGACAGGTTCATGGAGAAATTTGATGAAAAGTTTCATGGGACATTTTGATGACAGGGGATATGGAAAATTGTGATGTCAGGGGTCATGGAGGATTATGATGAAAAGGGTCATGGAGCATTTTGATGACCGGGGTTATTAGCATTGTGATGTCAGGGGTCATCGAACATTGTGATGATAAATGCATGTATCATTTTGATGACAGGGGTCATGGAACATTGTGATAACCAGAGTGAGTGAGTATTGTGACGAATAGTGATGTAACATTGTGATATCTGTGGTGAGAGAGCATTTTGATGAGAAGTGCATGGAGCATTGTGATGACAATGTTTATGGAGCATTGTGATGACAAGCTTGTGGAGCGCTGTGATGACAAGCACATGGTGCATTATGATGACATGCGTCATGGAGCATCGTGCTGACAAGCGCATGGAGCATTGTGATGACAAGGGTCATGGAGCATTGCCCTGAGAAAGGCATAGAGCATTGTGATGACAAGGATCAAAGAGCATTGTGATGAAAAGTTCATGGAGCATTGTGATTACAAGGGTCATGGAGCATTGTGATGACAAGGGCATGGAGCATTGGTCTAATAATTTTCATGGATTATTGTGATGACTGTTGGAATGGTGCATTGTGGTGACAAGAGCATGGAGCATTGTGATGACCAGGTCATGCAGTATTGTGAAGAGAGGTGTCAGGGAGCACTGTGATGACATATGTAATCGCCCATTGTGATGACAATGGCATGGAGCATTGTGATGCCAGGTGTCATGGAGGATTCTGATGACAAAGGTAATGGTGCATTGTGATGACAGTGGGTTGGAGCATTGAGATGACAAGGGTCAGGGAGCATTGTGCTGACAAGTGCATGGAGAATTGTGATGACAAGGGTCATGGAACATTCTCATGATAAGCTTGAGGAGTTTTTTGCTGACAGTGGCGTGGAGCATTGTGAAAAAAACGGCATGGGGCATTGTGTTGAAAAAGGCATGGAACCTTTTCGTGACAGCGTTCAAGGAGCATTCTGACGACAAGTGTCAGGGAGCATTGTGATGACAAGTGTATTGAGAATTGTGATGACAAAGGTCATGGAGCATTGTATTGAAAAGTGCATGGAGTATTGTGATGACAGGCATCATGGAGCATTGGGATGACAAGTGTTATGGAACATTGTGATCACAAGTGTTTGGAACATTGTGATGACAGAGGTCATGGATCATTTTGATTTCAAGGAGCATGGAGCATTGTGATGACAAGGGCATGTAGCAATGTGATCCCAAGTTTCATGGAGGATTGTGATGACAATGGTAATGGAGTATTGTGATGACAAGCGCATAGAGCATGGTAATGACAAAGCCATATAGCATTTTGCTGACAAAGGCATGGAACATTGTGATGACAGGTGTCATGGAGCACTGTGATGACAAGCGTCACAGAGCATTGTGAATACAGGGGTCATGGAGCATTGGGATGACAAGGGCATGGAGCATTGTGATGACAGATGTCATGGAGCACTGTGATGACAAGCGTCACGGAGCATTGTAATACAGGGGTCTTGGAGCATTGGGATGACAAGGGCATGGATCATTGAGATGACAAGGGTCATGGAGCATTGGGCTGAAAATGTTCATGGAGTATTTTGATGACAGGGGTCATGGAGCATTGTGATGACAGAAGTCATGGATAATTTTTATTTCATTGTGGTGACAATAGCCAGAAGCATTATGATAAAGGGTATGATGCATTGTGATGACAGGGTTCATGGAGCATTGAGATGAAAAGGGGCATGGAGCATTGTGATTACAGGGGTCTTGGAGCATTGTGATGACAAGGGCATGGAGCATTTTGATGAGAAGGCCGTGGAGCATTCTGATGACATGCGTCATTGAGCTTTGTGATGACAAGGGCATGGAGCATTGTGATTACATGTGTCTTGGAGCATTGTGATTAAAAGGACATGGATCATTGTGATGAAAAAGGCATGGAGACGTGTCATGACAGGGTTAATGGAGCATACTGATGACAAGTGTCAGGGAGCATTTTGATGACAAGTGTATTGAGCATTGTGATGACAAAGTTCATGGAGCATTGTGATGAGAAGACCATGGATAATTGTGATGATGAGCGTCAGGGAGTGTTGTGATGATAAGGGCTATGGAAAATTGTGATCACCAGGGATTGGAGCATTGTGATGACAGAGGTCATGGAGCATTTTGATTTAATTGTGATGACAATAGCCTGAAGCATTATGATGATGGGCAGGGTCTATTTTGATGACAGGGTTCATGGTGCATTGAGATGAAAAGACGCAAGGAGCATTTTGATTAAAAGGTTCTTGGAGCATTGTGATGACAATTGAATGGAGCATTGTGATGACAAAGGTCATGGAGCATTGTGATGAGAAGACCATGGATAATTGTGATGATGAGTGTCATGGGGCACTGTGATGACAAGTGTTATGGAATATTGTGATCACAAGGGTTTGGAGCATTGTTATGACAGAGGTCATGGAGCATTTTGATTTCATTGTGATGACAATAGCATGAAGCATTATGATGATGGGCATGGTGCATTGTGATGACAGGGTTTATGGATCATTGAGATGAAAAATGGGCATGGAGCATTGTGATTACAGGGGTCTTGGAGCATTGTGATGAGAAGGGTCATGGAGCCTTGTGATGACAAGGCCACGGAACATCGTGATGGCAGGGGTCATGGAGCATTTTTATGACAGGTGTAATGGACCATTGTGACGGCAAGGGCATGGAGCATTGTGATGAGAAGGCCATGGAGCATTCTGATGACATGTGTCATGGAGCTTTGTGAGGACAAGGGCATGGAGCATTGTGATGCCAAGGGTCATGGATCTTTGTGATGACAAATGTCATGGAGCATTTTGATGACAAGAGCTTTGTGCACTGTGATGAGAAGGGCAGGGAGCATTGTGATGACAGGGTCATGGAGCAATTTGATGAAAAGGGTCATGGAACATTTTGATGAGAGGGGTTATGGAATATTTTGATGTCAGGTGTCATGGAGCATTATGATGAAAAGGGTCATGGAGCATTTTGTTGAGAGTGGTTATGGAGCATTGTGATGTCAGGGGTCATCGAACATTGTGATGATAATTGCATGTAGCATTGTGATGACAGGAGTCATGGATCATTGTGATAACAGGGGTGAGTGAGTATTGTGACGAATAGTGATGTAACATTGTGATATCTGTGGTGAGAGAACGTTTTGATGAGAAGTTCATGGAGCATTGTGATGACAAGGTTTATGGAAGATTCTGATGACAAGCTTGTGGAGCACTGTGATGACAAGCGCATGGTGCATTATGATGACATGTGTCATGGAGCATCGTGCTGACAAGCGCATGGACCATTGTGATGACAAGGGTCACGGAGCATTGCGCTGAGAAAGGCATAGAGAATTGTGATGACAAGGATCAAAGAACATTGTGATGAAAAATTCATGGAGCATTGTGATGACAAGGGTCATGGAGCATTGTGATGACAAGGGCATGGAGCATTGGTCTAATAAGTTTCATGGATTATTGTGATGACTGTTGGAATGGTGCATTGTGGTGACAAGGGCATGGAGCATTGTGATGACCAGGTCATGCAGTATTGTGAAGAGAGGTGTCAGGGAGCATTGTGATGACATATGTAATGGACCATTGTGATGACAATGACATGGAGCATTGTGATGCCAGGTGTCATGGAGGATTCTGATGACAAAGGTAATGGTGCATTGTGATGACAGTGGCTTCGAGCATTGAGATGACAAGTGTCAGGGTGCATTGTGCTGACAAGTGGATGGAGAATTTGATGACAAGGGTCATGGAATATTCTCATGATAAGCTTGTGGAGTTTTTTGCTGACAGTGGCGTGGAGTATTGTGATGAAAACGGCATGGGGCATTGTGTTGAAAAAGGCATGGAGCCTTTTCGTGACAGGGTTCAAGGAGCATTCTGACGACAAGTGTCAGGGAGAATTGTGACGACAAGTGTATTGAGAATTGTGATGACAAAGGTCGTGGAGCATTGTGATGAAATGTGCATGGGGTATTGTGATGACAGGCATCATGGAGCGTTGGGATGACAAGTGTTATGGAACATTTTGATCACAAGGTTTTGGAGCATTGTGATGACAGAGGTCATGGATCATTTTGATTTCAAGGAGCATGGAGCATTGTAATGACAACGGCATGTAGCAATGTGATCCCAAGATTCATGGAGGATTGTGATGACAATGGTAATGGAGTATTGTGATGACAAGCGCATTGAGCATGGTAATGACAAAGTCATGTAGCATTTTGCTGACAAAGGCATGGAACATTGTGATGACAGGTGTCATGGAGCACTGTGATGACAAGTGTCACGGAGCATTGTGAATACCGTGGTCATGGAGCATTGGGATGACAAGGGAATGGAGCATTGTGATGACAGGTGTCATGGAGCACTGTGATGACAAGCGTCACGGAGCATTGTGAATACAGGGGTCATGGAGCATTGGGATGCCAAGAGCATGGATCATTGTGATGACAAGGGTCATGGTGCATTGGGCTCCAAATGTTCATGTAGTGTTTTGATGACAGGGGTCATGGAGCATTGTGATGACAGAGGTCATGGAGAATTTTGATTTCATTGTGCTGACAATAGCCGGAAGCATTATGATGAAGGGTATGATGCATTGTGATGACAGGGTTCATGGAGCATTGAGATGAAAAGGGGCATGGATCATTGTGATTACAGGGGTCTTGGAGCACTGTAATGACAAGGGCATGGAGCATTATGATGAGAAGGCCATCGAACATTGTGATGACATGTGTCATGGAGCTTTGTGATGACAAGGGCATGGAGCATTGTGATTACAGGTGTCTTGGAGCATTGTGATGACAAGTGTCATGGAGCCTTGTGATGACAAGGCCGTGGATCATTGTGATGACAGGGGTCATGGAGCATTGTTCTGACAGGGGTAATGGAGCATTGTGATGAGAAGGGCATTGAGCATTGAGATTACAATGTTTATGGAACATTGCTATGACAACTCTGTGGACAGTTGTGATGAAAAGCACGTGGCACATTGTGATGACAAGGGTCATGGAGCATTTTTCTGACAAAGGCATGGAACATTGTGATGACAAGGATCACGGAGCATTGTGATGAAAAGTTCATGGAACATTGTGGTTACAAAGGTCACAAAGCCTTGTGATGACGTGGGCATGGACAATTGTGATGACAAATGTTATGAAGCATTGTGGTGACTGGAGTCATGGAGCATTGTGATGACAGGGGTCATGGAGTACTGTGATGAAAAAGGCAAGGAGCATCGTGATGACAGGCGTCATGAAGCACTGTGATGACAAGCGTCACCGAGCACTGTGAATACAGGGGTCATGGAGCATTGGGATGACAAGGGCATGGAGCATTCTGATGACAGGTGTCATGGAGCACTGTGATGACAAGTGTCACGGAGCATTGTGAATACAGACGTCTTGGAGCACTGGGATGACAAGGGCATGGATCATTGTGATGACAAGGGTCATGGAGCATTGGGCTGAAAATGTTCATGGAGTATTGTGATGACAGGTGTCATGGAGCATTGTGATGACAGAGGTCATGGAGAATTTTGATTTCATTGTGCTGACAAGAGCCGGAAGCATTATGATGATGGGCATGGTGCATTGTGATGACAGGGTTCATGGAGCATTGAGATGAAAAGGGGCATGGAGCATTGTGATTACAGGGGTCTTGGAGCACTGTGATGAAAAGGGCATGGAGCATTTTGATGAGAAGGACATGGAACATTCTGATGGCATGTGTCATGGAGCTTTGTGATGAAAAGGGCATGGAGCATTCTGATTAAAGGGGTCTTGGAGCATTCTGATGACAAGTGTCATGGAGCCTTGTGATGACAAGGCCATGGAATATTGTGATGGCAGGGGTCATGGATCATTGTTATGACAGGGGTAATGGTACATTGTGATGAGAAGGGCATGGAGCATTGTGATTACAAGATTTATTGAGCATTACCATGACAAATTTGTGGACCGTTGTGATGAAATGCACGTAGCACATTGTGATGACAAGGGTCAAGGAGCATTTTTCTGACAAAGGCATGGAGCATTTTGATGAAAAGCGTCACGGAGCATTGTGATGAACTGTTCATGGTGCATTGTGGTTACAAAAGTCACAGAGCCTTGTGATGACGTGGACATGGACCATTGTGATGACAAATGTTATGAAGCATTGTGATGACTGGAGTCATGGAGCACAGTGATGACAGTGGTCATGGAGCATTGTGATGAAAAGGGCATGGAGCGTTGTGGTGACAGGGGCATGGAACATTGGTCTGACAAGTTTCATAGATTATTGTGATGACAGTGGACATGGTGCATTGTGATGACAAGGGCATGGAGCATTGTGATGAGAAGGTCATGGAGTATTGTGAAGACAGGTGTCAGGGAGCATTGTGATGACATACGTCATTTTCCATTGCAATGACAAAGGCAGGGAGCATTGTAATGCCAAATTTAATGGAGGATTTTGATGACAAATATAATGGAGCATTGTGATGACTAGGGCTTGGAGCATTATGAAGACAAGGGCCATTGAGAATTTTCAGAACATGGTCGTGCAGCATTGTGATGACAATGTCCTGGAGCATTGTGATGAGAAATCCATAGAGACTTGTGATGACAAATCTCATGGAGCATACTGATGAAAAGGGGCATGGACCATTGTGATTACAGGGGTGTTGGAACTTTGTGATGACAAGGGCATGGAGCATTATGTTTAAAGGGGTCTTGGAGCATTATGAGGAAAAGGGCATGGATCATTGTGATGAAAAAGGCATGGAGCCTTGTCATGACAGGGTTCAAGGAGCATACAGACCACAAGTGTCAGGGAGCATTTTGATGACAAGTGTATTGAGCATTGTGATGACAATGGTCATGGAGCATTGTGATGAGAAGACCATGGATAATTGTGATGATGAGTGTCATGGGGCACTGTGATGACAAGTGTTATGGAATATTGTGATCACAAGGTTTTGGAGCATTGTTATGTCAGAGGTCATGGAGCATTTTCATTTCATTGTGATGACAATAGCATGAAGCATTATGATGATGGGCATGGTGCATTTTGATGACAGGGTTCATGGATCATTGAGATGAAAAGGGGCATAGAGCATTGTGATTACAGGGGTCTTGGAGCATTGTGATGAGAAGGGGCATGGAGCCTTGTGATGACAAGGCCACGGAACATCGTGATGGCAGGTGTCATGGAGCATTGTTATGACAGGGGTAATGGAGCATTGTGATGGCAAGCGCATAGAGCATTGTGATGAGAAGGCCATGGAGCATTCTGATGACATGTGTCATGGAGCTTTGTTATCACAAGGGCATGGAGCAATGTGATGAGAGTGTTCATGGAGCATTGTGATGAAAATGACATGGAGCACTGTGATGCCAAGTGTCATGGATCTTTGTGATGAAAAATGTCATGGAGCATTTTGATAGCAAGGGCGTTGTGCATTGTGATTAGAAGGGCAGGGAGCATTGTGATGACAGGGTCATGGAACAATTTGATGAAAAGTGTCATGGAACATTTTGATGACATTTGTTATGGAACATTGTGATGTCAGGGGTCATCGAACATTGTGATGATAAGTGCATGTAGCATTGTGATGAGAGGAATCATGGAACATTGTGATGACAGGGGTGAGGGAGTATTGTGACAAATAGTGATGTAGCTTTGTGATATCAGTGGTGAGAGAGCATTTTGATGAGATGTGCAAGGAGCATTTTGATGACAAATTTTATGGAGCATTGTGATGACAAAATTGTGGAGCACTGTGATGACAAGCGCATGGAGCATTGTGATGATAAGTGTCAAAGAGCATTGTGATGAAAAGTTCATGGAGCATTGTGGTTAAAAATGTCAGAGAGCCTTGTGATGACGCGGGCATGGACCATTATGATGACAAATGTTATGAAGCATTGAGATGACTGGAATCACGGAGCATGGTGATGACCGGGGTCATGGAGCATTGTGATAACAAGGGCATGGAGCATTGTGATGAGAGGGGCATGGAACATTGGTCTAATAAGTTTCATGGATTATTACGATGACAGTTGGGATGGCGCATTGTGATGACAAGGGCATGGAGCATTGTGATGACCAGGTCATGCAGTATTGTGAAGACAGGTGTCCGGGAGCATTGGGATGACATATGTAATGGCCCATTGCGATGACAATGGCATGGAGCATTGTGATGCCAAATGTCATGGATCATTGTGATGACAATGGCTTGCAACATTGTTATGACTAGTGTCAGGGAGCATTGTGCTGACAAGTGCATGGAGAATTGTGATGACAAGGGTCATGGAGCATTCTGATGACAAGCTTGTGGAGTATTTTGTTGACAATGGCATGGAGCATTGTGATGAAAACGGCATGGGACATTGTGATGAAAAAGGCATGGAGCCTTTTCGTGACAGGGTTCAAGGAGCATTCTGATGACAAGTGTCAGGGAGCATTGTGATGACAAGTGTATTGAGAATTGTGATGACAAAGGTCATGGAGCATTGTGATGAAAAGGGCATGGAGTATTGTGATGACAGGCATCATGGAGCGTTTTGATGACAAGTGTTATGGAACATTGTGATCACAAGGTTTTGGATCATTGTTATGACAGAGGTCATGGATCATTTTGATTTCAAGGAGCATGGAGCATTGTGATGACAAGGGCATGAGGCAATGTGATCCCAAAGTTCATGGAGGATTGTGATGAAAATGGATATGGAGTATTGCGATGACAAACGCATAGAGCATTGTAATGACAAGGTCATGTAGCATTTTGCTGACAAAGGCATGGAGCATTGTGATGACAGGTGTCATGGAGCACTGTGATGACAAGCGTCATGGAGCATTGTGAATACAGTGGTCATGGAGCATTGGGATGACAAAGGCATGGATCTTTGTGATGACAAGCGTCATGGAGCACTGGGCTGAAAATGTTCATGGACTGTTGTGATGACAGGGGTCATGCAGCATTGTGATAACTAGGGAATGGAGCATTGTGATGACAAGAGTCCCGGATCATTGTATTGTCAGGAGTCATGGAGTGTTGTGATGACAGTGGTCATGGAGAATTGTGATATTGGCCATGGAGCATTGTGATGAGTAGGTCGTGACGCATTGGGCTGAAAATGTTCATGGATTATTGTATTGAGAGGGGTCATGGAGCATTGTGATGACAAGGGAATGGAGCATGGTGATGACAAGTTCCTGGAGCATTGTGATGAGAAGACCATGGAGACTTGTGATGAAAAGTCTCATGGAGCATTCTGATGAAAAGGGGCATGGAGCATTGTGAATACGGGGGTCTTGGAGCATTGTGATGACTAGGGCATGGAGCATTGTGATGAGAAGTCCATGGAGCATTCTGATGATATGCGTCATGGAGTTTTTTGATGACAAGGGCATGGAGCATTGTGATTACAGGGGTCTTGGAACATTGTGATGACAAGGGCATGGAGCAATGAGAGCAGAAGACCAAGGAGCATTCTGATGGCCTGCGACATTGAGTTTGTGATGACAAGGTCATGGAGCATTGAGATTACATGTGTCTTGGAGCATTGTGATGAAAATGACATGGATTATTGTGATGAAAAAGGCATGGAGCCTTGTCATGACAGGATTCAAGGAGCATACAGACAAGAAGTGTCAGGGAGCATTTTGATGACAAGTGTATTGAGCAATGTGAGGACAAACTTCATGGAGCATTGAGATGAGAAGACCATTGATAATTGTGATGACGAGCGTCATGGGGCATTGTGATGACAAGTGATATGGAATATTGTGATCACAAGGGTTTGGAGCATTGCTATGACAGAGGTCATGGAGCATTTTGATTTCATTGTGATGACAATAGCATGAAGCATTATGATGATGGGCATGGTGCATTGTGATGACAGGGTTCATGGATCATTGAGATGAAAAGGGGCATAGAGCATTGTGATTACAGGGTTCTTGCAGCACTGTGATGAGCAGGGTCATGGAGCTTTGTGATGACAAGGCCATGGAACATCGTGATGGCTGGGGTCATGGAGCATTGTTATGTTAGGTGTAATGGAGCATTCTGACGGCAAGGGCGTGGAGAATTGTGATGAGAAAGCCATGGAGCATTCTGATGACATGTGTCATGGAGCTTTGTGAAGACAAGGGCATGGAGCAATATGATGAGAGTGTTCATGGAGCATTGTGATGACAATGACATGGAGCATTGTGATGCCAAAAGTCATGGATCTTTGTGATGAAAAAAGTCATGGAGCATTTTGATAGCAAGGGCGTTGTGCATTGTGATGAGAAGGGCAGGGAGCATTGTGATGACAGGGTCATGGAGTAATTTGATGAAAAGTGTCATGGAACATTTTGATGACTGCTGTTATGGAACATTGTGATGTCAGGGGTCATCGAACATTGTGATGATAAGTGCATGTAGCATTGTGATGACTGGAGTCATGGAACATTTTGATGACAGGGGTGAGGGAGTATTGTGACAAATAGTGATGTAGCAGTGTGATATCAGTGGTGAGAGAGCATTTTGATGAGAAGTGCATGGAGCATTGTGATGACAAATTTTAAGGAGAATGTGATGACAAGGTTGTGGAGCACTGTGATGACAAGCGCATGGTGCATTGTGATGACATGTGTCATGGAGCATTGTGCTGACAAGCACATGGAGCATTGTGATGACAAGGGTCAAAGACCATTGTGATGAATAGTTCATGGAGCTTTGTGGTTAAAAAG
Source organism: Mesoplodon mirus (assembly GCF_964341445.2). Classification (NCBI taxonomy): domain Eukaryota; kingdom Metazoa; phylum Chordata; class Mammalia; order Artiodactyla; family Ziphiidae; genus Mesoplodon; species Mesoplodon mirus. Next base: position 137,146 of record NW_028294998.1, on the reverse strand, counting down.
GTCACAGAGACTCTTGATGAAGAGGGCATGGACCATTGTGATGACAAAGGTCATGAAGCATTGTGATGACTGAAGTCACGGAGCATGGTGATGACAGAGGTCATGGAGCACTGTGATAACAAGGGCATGGAGCATTGTGATGACAAGGGCATGGAACATTGGTCTAATAAGTTTCATGGATTATTGCGATGACAGTTGGAATGGCGCATTGTGATGACAAGGGCATGGAGCATTGTGATGACCAGGTCATGCAGTATTGTGAAGACAGGTGTCAGGGAGCATTGTTATGACATAAGTAATGACCCATTTTGATGACAATGGCATGGAGCATTTTGATGCCAAGTGTCATGGAGGATTCTGAAGACAAAGGTAATGGTGCACTGTGATGACAATGGTTTGGAGCATTGTGATGACAAGGGCCAGGGAGCATTGTGCTGACAAGTGCATGGAGAATTGTGATGACAAGGGTCATGAAGCACTCTGATGACAAGCTTGTGGAGTATTTTGATGACAATGGCATGGAGCATTTTGATGAAAACGGCATGGGACATTGTGATGAAAAAGGCATGGAGCCTTTTCGTGACAGGGTTCAAGGAGCATTCTGATGAAAAGTGTCAGGGAGCATTGTGAGGACAAGTGTATTGAGAATTGTGATGACAAAGGTCATGTAGCATTGTGATGATAAGGGCATGGATTATTTTGATGACAGGCATCATGGAGCGTTGTGATGACAAGTGTTATGGAACACTGTGATCACAATTGTTTGGAGCATTGTGATGAGAGAGGTCATGGATCATTTTGCTTTCAAGGAGCATGGAGCATTGTGATGACAAGGGCATGAAACAATGTGATCCCAAGTTTCATGGAGGATTGTGATGACAATGGAAATGGAGTATTGTGATGACAAGCGCATAGAGCATTGTAATGACACGGTCAAGTAGCATTTTGCTGACACAGGCATGGATCATTGTGATGACATGCGTCATGGAGCACTGTGATGACAAGCATCACGGAGCATTGTGAATACAGAGGTCATGGAGCATTGGGATGACAAGGGCATGGATCATTGTGATGACAAGGGTCATGGAGCACTGGGCTGAAAATGTTCATGGAGTGTTGTGGTGACAGGGGTCATGGAGCATTGTGATGACTAGGGAATGGAGCATTGTGATGACAAGGGTCAGGGATCATTGTGTTGTGAGGTGTCATGGAGTGTTGTGATGACAGTGGTCATGGAACACTGTGATGATATTGGCCATGGAGCACTGTGATGAGTAGGTCGTGGTGCACTGGGCTGAAAACGTTCATGGATTATTGTGATGACAGGGGTCATGGAGCATTGTGATGACAAGGGAATGGAGCATGGTGATGACAAGGTCCTGGAGCATTGTGATGAGAAGTCAATGGGGACTTGTGATTACAAGTCACATGGAGCATTCTGATGAAAAGGGGCATGGAGCATTGTGATTACAGGGGTCTTGGAGCATTGTGATGACTAGGGCATGGAGCATTGTGATGAGAAATCCATAGAGCATTCTGATGACATTTGTCATGGAGTTTTTTGATGACAAGGGCATGGAGCATTGTGATTACAGGGGTCTTGGAACATTGTGATGACAAGGACATGAAGCATTGTGAGGAGAAGACCAAGGAGCATTCTGATCGCCTGCGTCATTGAGCTTTGTGATGACAAGGGCATCGGGCATTGAGATTACATGTGTCTTGGAGCATTGTGATGAAAAGGACATGGATTATTGTGATGAAAAAGGCATGGAGCCTTGTCATGACAGGATTCAAGGAGGATACAGACAACAAGTGTCAGGGAGCATGTTGATGACAAGGGTATTGAGCATTGTGAGGACAAAGGTCATGGAGCATTGTGATGAGAAGACCATTGATAATTGTGATGACGAGCATCATGGGGCATTGTGATGACAAGTGATATGTAATACTGTGATCACAAGGGTTTGGAGCATTGTTATGCCAGAGGTCATGGAGCATTTTGATTTCATTGTTATGACAATAGCATGAAGCATTATGATGATGGGCATGGTGCATTGTGATGACAGGGTTCATGGATCATTGAGACGAAAAGGGGCATAGAGCATTGTGATTACAGGGTTCCTGGAGCATTGTGATGAGATGGGTCATGGAGCTTTGTGATGACAAGGCCATGGAACATCGTGATGGCAGGGGTCAAGGAGCATTGTTATGTCAGGTGTAATGGAGCATTCTGATGGCAAGGGCGTGGAGCATTGTGATGAGAAGGCCATGGAGCATTCCTGATGACATGTGTCATGGAGCTTTGTGAAGACAAGGGCATGGAGCAATGTGATGAGAGCGTTCATGCAGCATTGTGATGACAATGACATGGAGCATTGTGATGCCAAGGGTCATGGATCTTTGTGATGAAAAAAGTCATGGAGCATTTTGATAGCAAGGGCGTTGTGCATTGTGATGAGAAGGGCAGGGAGCATTGTGATAACAGGGTCATGGAGCAATTTCATGAAAAGTGTCATGGAACATTGTGATGACAGGTGTTATGGAACATTGTGATGTCAGGGGTCATCAAACATTGTGATGATAAGTGCATGTAGCATTGTGATGACAGGAGTCATGGAACATTGTGATGCCAGGGGTGAGGGAGTATTGTGACAAATAGTGATGTAGCATTGTGATATCAGTGGTGAGAGAGCATTTTGATGAGAAGTGCATGCGGCATTGTGATGAAAAATTTTAAGGAGAATGTGATGACAAGATTGTGGAGCACTGTGATGACAACCGCATGGTGCATTGTGATGACATGTGTCATGGAGCACTGTGCTGACAAGCACATGGAGCATTGTGATGACAAGGGTCAAAGAGCATTGTGATGAAAAGTTCATGGAGCATTGTGGTTAAAAAGGTCACAGAGACTGTTTATGACACGGGTCATGGAGCATTGTGATGACTGGTGTCACGGAGCATTGTGATGACAGGGGTCATGGAGCATTGTGATAACAAGGGCATGGAGCATTGTGATGACAAGGGCATGGAACATTGGTCTAATAAGTTTCATGGATTATTTCGATGACAGTTGGAATTGCACATTGTGATGACAAGGACATGGAGCATTGTGATGACCAGGTCATGCAGTATTGTGAAGACAGGTGTCAGGGCGCATTGAGATGACATATGTAATGGCCCATTGCGATGACAATGGCATGGAGCATTGTGATGCCAAGTGTGATGGAGGATTTTGATGACAAAGATAATGGAGCTTTGTGATGACAATGGCTAGGAGCATTGTGATGACAAGGGTCAGGGAGCACTGTGCTGACAAGTGCATGGAAAATTGTGATGCCAAGGGTCATGGAGCATTCTGATGACAAGCTTGTGGAGTATTTTGATGACAATGACATGGAGCATAGTGATTAAAACGGCATGGGGCATTGTGATGAAAATTTCATGGAGACTTTTCGTGACAGGGGTCAAGGAGCATTCTGATGACAAGTGTCAGGGAGCATTGTGATGACAAGTGTATTGAGCATTGTGATGACAAAGGTCATGGAGCATTGTGATGAAAAGGGCATGGAGTATTGTGATGACAGGCATCATGGAGCGTTGTGATGACAAGTGTTATGGTACATTGTGATCACAAGAATTTGGAGTATTGTGATAACAGAAGTCATGGATCATTTTGATTTCAAGGAGCATGTAGCACTGTGATGACAAGGGCATGAAGCAATGTGATCCCAAGGTTCATGGAGGATTGTGATGACAATGTAAATGGAGTATTCTGATGACAAGCACATAGAGCATTGTAATGACAAGGTCATGTAGCATTTTGTTGACAAAGGCATGGAGCATTGTGATGACAGGTGTCATGGAGCACTGTGATGACAAGCGTCACGGAGCATTGTGAATACAGTGGTCATGGAGCATTGGGATGACATGGGCATGGATCATTGTGATGACAAGGGTCATGGAACACTGGGCTGAAAATGTTCATGAAATGTTGTAATGACAGGGGTCATGGAGCATTGTGATGACTAGGGAATGGAGCACTGTGATGACAAGAGTTCCGGATCGTTGTGTTGTCAGTTGTCATGGAGTGTTGTGATAACAGTGGCCATGGAGCATTCTGATGATATTGGCCATGTAGCATTGTGATGAGTAGATCGTGGAGCATTGGGCTGCAAATGTTCATGGATTATTGTGATGACAGTGTCAGGGAGCATTGTGATGACAAGGGAATGGAGCATGGTGATGAAAATGTCCTGGAGCATTGTGATGAGAAGTCCATGGCGACTTGTGATGACAAGTCTCATGGAGCATTCTGATGAAAAGGTGCATGGAGCATTGTGATTACAGGGGTCTTGGAGCATTGTGATGACTAGCGCATGGAGCATTGTGATGAGAAGTTCATGGAGCATTCTAATGACCTGCGTCATGGAGTATTGTGATGACACGGGTCATGGAGCATTGTGATGACTAGGGAATGGAGCATTGTGATGACAAGAGTCCCGGATCATTGTGTTTTCTGCTGTCATGGAGTGTTGTGATGACAGTGGTCATGGAGCACTGTGATGACAAGGGAATGGAGCATGGGGATGACAAGTTCCTGGAGCATTGTGATGAGAAGGCCATGAAGACTTGTGATGACAAGTCTCATGGAACATTCTGATGAAAAGGGCATGGAGCATTGTGATTACAGGGGTCTTGGAGCATTGTGATGACTAGGGCATGGATCATTGTGATGAGAAGGCCATGGAGCATTCTGATGACATGCGTCATTGAGCTTTGTGATGACAATGGCATGGAGCATTGAGATTACATGGGTCTTGGAGCATTGTGATGAATAGAACATGGATCATTGTGATGAAAAAAGCATGGAGCCTTGTCATGACAGGTTTCAAGGAGGATACAGACAACAAGTGTCAGGGAGAATTTTGATGACAAGTGTATTGAGCATTGTGATGACAAAGGTCATGTAGCATTGTGATGAAAAGTGCATGGAGTATTGTGATGACAGGCATCATGGAGCGATATGATGACAATTGTTATAGAACACTGTGATCACAAGGATTTGGAGCATTGTGATGAGAGAGGTCATGGATCATTTTGATTTGAAGGAGCATGGAGCATTGTGATGAAAAGGGCATGAATCAATGTGATCACAAGGTTCATGGACGATTGTGATGACAATGGAAATAGAGTATTGTGATGACAAGCGCATAGAGCATTGTAATGACAAGGTCATGTACCCTTTTGCTGACAAAGGCATGGAGCATTGTGATGACAGGTGTCATGGAGCACTGTGATGACAACCGTCACGCATCATTGTGAATACATGGGTCATGGAGCATTGGGATGACAAGGGAATGGAGCATTGTAATGAGAAGGTGCTGGAGCACTGGGCTGAAAATGTTCATGGAGTGTTGTGATGACAGGGGTCATGGAGCATTGTGATGACTAGGGAATGGAGCACTGTGATGACAAGAATCCCGGATCATTGTGTTGTCAGGTGTCATGGAGTGTTGTGATGACAGTGGTCATGGAGCATTGTGATGATATTGGCCATGGAGCATTGTGATGAGTAGGTCGTGGAGCATTGGGCTGAAAATGTTCATGGATTATTGTGATGACAGGGGTCATTGAGCATTGTGAAGACAAGGGAATGGAGCATGGTAATGAGAAGGTCCTGGAGCATTGTGATAAGAAGACCATGGAGACTTGTGATGACAAGTCTCATTGAGCTTTGTGATGAAAATGAAAATGGAACATTGTGATTACAGGGGTCTTGTCGCATTGTGATGACTAGGGCAAGGAGCATTGTGATGAGAAGTCCATGGAACATTTTGATGACATACGTCATGGAGTTTTTTGATGACAAGGGCAAGGAGCATTGTGATAACAGGGGTCTTGTAACATTGTGATGACAAGGACATGGAGCATTGAGATTACATGTGTCTTGGAGCATTGTGATGAAAAGGACATGGATCATTGTGATGAAAAAGGCATGGAGCCTTGTTATGACAGGATTCAAGGAGCATACAGACAACAAGTGTCAAGGAGAATTTTGATGACAAGTGTATTGAGCATTGTGATGACAAAAGTCATGGAGCATTGTGATGAGAAGACCACTGATAATTGTGATGACGAGTGTCATGGGGCATTTTTATGAAAAGTGTTATGGAATATTGTGATCACAAGGTTTGGAGCATTGTTATGACAGAGGTCATGGAGCATTTTGATTTCATTGTGATGACAATAGCATGAAGCATTATGATGATGGGCATGGTGCATTGTGATGACAGGGTTCATGGATCATTGAGATGAAAAGGGGCATAGATCATAGTGATTACAGGGTTTTTGGAGCATTGTGATGAGAAGGGTCATGGAGCGTTGTGATGACAAGGCCATGGAACATCGTGATGGCAGGGGTCATGGAGCATTGTTATGACTGTGGTAATGGAGCATTGTGAAGGCAAGGGCACGGAGCAATGGGATGAGAAAGCCATGGAGCATTCTGATGACATGTGTCATAGAGCTTTGTGATTACAAGGGCATGGAGCATTGTGATGACAAGTGCATGGAACATTGGTCTAATAAGTTGCATGGATTATTGCAATGACAATTGGAATGGTGCATTGTGATGACAAGGGCATGGAGCATTCTGATGACCAGGTCATGCAGTATTGTGAAGAGAGGTGTCAGGGAGCATTGTGATGACATATGTAATCGCCCATTGTGATGACAATGGCATGGAGCATTGTGATGCCAAGTGTCATGGAGGATTCTGATGACAAAGGTAATGGAGTATTGTGATGACAATGGCTTGGAGCATTGTGCTGACAAGTGTCAGGGAGCATTGTGCTGACAAGTGCATGGAGAATTGAGATGTCAAGGGTCATGGATCATTCTGATGACAAGTTTGTGGAGTAATTTGATGACAATGGCATGGAGCATTGTGATGAAAACGGCATGGGGCACTGTGATGAAAAAGGCATTGAGCCTTTTCCTGACAGGGTTCAAGGAGCATTCTGATGACAAGTGTCAGGGAGCATTGTGATGACAAGTGTATTGAGAATTGTGATGACAAAGGTCATGGAGCATTGTGATGAAAAGGGCATGGAGTATTGTGATGACAGGCATCATGGAGCGTTGTGATGACAAGTGTTATGGAACATTGTGATCACAAGGGTTTGGAGCATTGTGATGAGAGAGGTCATGGATCATTTTGATTTCAAGGAGCATGGAGCATTGTGATGAAATGGGCATGAAGCAATGTGATCCCAATGTTCATGGAGGACTGTGATGACAATGGAAATGGAGTATTGTGATGACAAGCGCATAGAGCATTGTAATGATAAGGTAATGTAGCATTTTGCTGACAAAGTCATGGAGCATTTTGATGACAGGTGTCATGGAGCACTGTGTTGACAAGCGTCACGGAGCATTGTGAATACACGGGTCATGGAGCATTGGGATGACAAGGGCATGGATCATTGTGATGACAAGGGTCATGGAGCACTGGGCTGAAAATGTTCATGGAGTGTTGTGATGACAGTGGTCATGGAGCATTGTGGTGACTAGGGAATGGGGCATTGCGATGACAAGAGTCCCAGATCATTTTGTTGTCAGTTGTCATGGAGTGTTGTGATAACAGTGGTCATGGAGCATTGTGAAGATATTGGCCATGGAGCATTGTGAGGTGTAGGTCGTGGAGCATTGGGCTGAAAATGTTCATGGACTATTGTGATGACAGGGGTCATGGAGCATTGTGATGACAAGGGAATGGAGCATGGTGATGACAAGTTCCTGGAGCACTGTGAGGAGAAGACCATGGAGACTTGTGATGACAAGTCTCATGGAGCATTCTGATGAAAAGGGGGATGGAGCATTGTTATTACAGGGGTCTTGGAGCATTGTGATGACAAGTGCATGGTGCATTGTGATGAGAAAGGCAGGGAGCATTTTGATGGCCGTGTCATGCAGCAATTTGATGAAAAGTGTAAAGGAATATTTTGATGGCAGGGGTTATAAAACATTGTGATGTCAGGGTTCTTGGAACTTTGGGAAGAAAAGGGTCATGGAGCATTTTGATGACAGGGGTTATGGAACATTGTGATGTCAGGGGTCATGGAACATTGTGCTGATAAGGGGATGTAGCAGTGTGATGACAGGGTCATGGAACATTGCGATTACAGGGGTGAGGGAGTATTGTGATGACTAGTGATGGAACATTGTGATATCTCTGGTGAGAGAGCATTTTGATTAGATGTGCATGGAGCATTGTGATTACAGGGATCTTGGAGCATTGTGATGAAAAGGGCATTGATCATTGTTATGAAAAATGCATGGAACCATGTCATGACAGGGTTCAAGGACCATACTGACGACAAGTGTCAGGGAGCATTGTGACGACAAGTGTATTGAGCATTGTGATGACAAAGATCATGGAGCACTGTGATGAGAAGACCATGGATAATGGTGATGATGAGCGTCAAGGGGTGTTGTGATGATAAGTGTTATGGAACATTGTGATCACAAGTGTTTGGAGCATTATGATGACAGAGGTCATGGAGAATATTGATTTCATTGTGATGACAATAGCCTGAAGCATTATGATGATGGGCATGGTGCATTGTGATGACAGGGTTCAGGGAGCATTGAGATGAAAAGGGGCATGGAGCATTGTGTTTACAACAGTCATGGAGCATTGTGATGAAAAGGGCATGGAGCATTGTGATGAAAAGGCCATGAAAAATTCTGATGACATGCGTCATGGAGCTTTGTGATGACAAGGTCATGGAGCATTGTGATTTAAGTGGTCTTAAGCATTGTAATGACAAGTGTCATGGAACCTTGTGATGACTAGGCCGTGGAACATTTTGTTGGCAAGGGTCATGGTGCATTGTTATGACAGGGTTAATGGAGCATTTTGATGAGAAGGGCATGGAACATTGGTCTGAAATATTTCATGGATTATTGTGATGAGAGTGGGCATGGAGCATTGTGATGACAAGGGCACGGAGCACTGTGATACATGGGTCATTCAGGATGGTAATGACAAGGGCATGGAGCATTATGATGAGAAGGGCAGGGAGCATTTTGATGACCTGGTCATGCAGCAATTTGATGAAAAGTGTAATGGAACATTTTGATGGCAGGGGTTATAGAACATTGTGATGTCAGGGGTCTTGGAGCTTTGGGATGAAAAGCGTCATGGAGCATTTTGATGACAGGGGTTATGGAACATTGTGATGTCAGGGGTAATGGAACATTGTGATGACAAGGGCATGGAGCATTGTGAGGAGAAGACCAAGGAGCATTCTGATGGCTTGCGTCATTGAGCTCTGTGATGACAAGGGCATGGAGCATTGTGATTACATGGGTTTTGGAGAATTGTGATGAAAAGGGCATGGATCATTGTGTTGAAAAAGGCATGGAGCCTTGTCATGAGAGGGTTCAAGGAGCATACAGACAAAAAGTGTCAGGGAGCATTTTGATGACAAGTGTATTGAGCATTTTGATGAGAAGACCATTGATAATTGTGATGACGAGTGTCATGGGGCATTGTGATGACAAGTGATAGGGAATATTGTGATAAAAAGGGTTTGGAGCATTGTTATGACAGAGGTCATGGAGCATTTTGATTTCATTGTGATGACAATAGCATGAAGCATTATGATGATGGTCATGGTGCATTGTGATGACAGTGTTCATGGATAATTGAGATGAAAAGGGGCATACAGCATTGTGATTACAGGGTTCTTGGAGCATTGTGATGAGAAGTGTCATGGAGCTTTGTGATGACAAGGCCATGAAACATCGTGATGGCAGGGGTCATGGAGCATTGTGATGACTGGTGTAATTGAGAATTGTGATGGCAAGGGCATGGAACATTGTGATGAGAAGGACATGGAGCATTCTGATGACATGTGTCATGGAGCTTTGTGAAGACAAGGTCATGGAGCAATGTGATGAGAGCGTTCATTGGGCATTGTGATGACAATGACATGGAGCATTGTGATGCCAAGGGTCATGGATCTTTGTGATGACAAAAGTCAGGGAACATTTTGATGGCAAGGTTGTTGTGCATTGTGATGAGAAGGGCTTGGAGCATTCTGATGACAGGGTCATGGAGCAATTTGATGAAAAGTGTCATGGAACATTTTGATGACAGGTGTTATGGAACATTGTGATGTCATGGGTCAACGAACACTGTGATGATAAGTGCATGTAGCATTGGGATGACAGGAGTCATGGAACATTGTGATGACAGGGGTGAGGGAGTATTGTGACAAATAGTGATGTAGCATTGTGATAACAGTGGTGAGAGAGCATTTTGATGAGAAGTGCATGGAGCATTGTGATGACAAATTTTAAGGAGCATTGTGATGACAAGATTGTGGAGCACTGTGATGACAAGCGCATGGTGCACTGTGATGACGTGTCATGAGGCATTGTGCTGACAAGCGCATGGAGCATTGTGATGACAAGGGTCAAATAGCACTGTGATGAAAATTTCATGGAGCATTGTGGTTAAAATGGTCAGAGACTGTTGATGACGACGGCATGGACCATTGTGATGACAAAGGTCATGAAGCATTGTGATGACGGGAGTCACGGAGCATTGTGATGACAGGGGTCATGGAGCATTGTGATAACAAGGGCATGGAACATTGTGATGACAAGGGCATGGAACATTGTGAAGCCAAGTGTCATGGATAATTCTGATGACAAATGTAATGGAGCATTGTGATGACAATGGCTTGGAGCATTGTGATGACAAGGGTCATGGAGCATTCTGATGACAAGCTTGTGGAGGATTTTGATGCAAATGGCCTGGACCATTGTGATGAAAACGGCATGGGGCATTGTGATGAAAACGGCATGGAGCCTTTTCGTGACAGGTTTCAAGGAGCATTCTGATGACAAGTGTCAGGGAGCATTTTGATGACAAGTGTATTGAGAATTGTGATGACAAAGGTCATGGAGCATTGTGATGAAAAGGGCATGGAGTATTGTGATGACAGGCATCATGGAGCGTTGGGATGACAAGTGTTATGGAACATTGTGATCACAAGGTTTTGGAGCATTGTGATGACAGAGGTCATGGATCATTTTGATTTCAAGGAGCATGGAGCATTGTGCTGACAATGGCAGGAAGCAATGTGATCCCAATGTTCATGGAGGATTGTGATGACAATGGAAATGGAGTGTTGTGATGACAAGCGCATAGAGCATTGTAATGACAAGGTCATGTAGCATTTTGCTGACAAAGGCATGGAGCATTGTGATGACAGGTGTCATGGAACACTGTGATGACAAGCGTTACTGAGCATTGTGAATACAGGGGTCATGGAGCATTGGGATGAAAAGGGCATGGATCATTGTGATGACAAGGGTCATGGAGCACTGGGCTGAAAATGTTCATGGAGTGTTGTGATGACAGGGGTCATGGAGCATTGTGATGACAAGGGAATGTAGCATTGTGATGACAAGTGTCCCGGATCATTGTGTTGTCAGGTGTCATGGAGTGTTTTGATGACAGTGGTCATGGAGCATTGTGGTGATATGGGCTATGGAGCATTGTGATGAGAATTTCGTAGAGCATTGGGCTGAAAATATTCATGGATTATTGTGATGACAGGGGTCATGGAGCATTGTGATGACAAGGGAATGGAGCACTGTGATGACAAGGTCCTGGAGCACTGTGATGTGAAGACCATGGAACCTTGTGATGACAAGTCTCATGGAGCATTCTGATGAAAAGGCGCAGGGATCATTTTGATTACAGGGGTCTTGGAGCATTGTGATGACAAGGGCATGGAACATTATGATGAGAAGGCCATGGAGCATTCTGATGACATCCGTCATGGAGCTTTGTGATGGCAAGTGCAAGGAGCATTGTGATCACAGGTGTCTTGGAACATTTTGATGAAAAGGGCATGGATCATTGTGATGAAATAGGCATGGAGCCTTGCCATGAAAGAGTGCACGGTGCATACTGAGGTCAATAGTCAGAGAGCATTGTGTTGACAAGGGTATTGAACATTGTGTTGACAAAAGTCATGGTGCATTGTGATGAGAAGCCCATGGATAACTGTGGTGACCAGCGTCATGGGGCATTGTGATGACAAGTGTTATGGGACATTGTGATCACAAGGGTTTGCAGCATTGTGGTGACAGATGTCATGGAGCTTTTTGATTTCATTGTGATGACAATAGCATGAAGCATTATGATGATGGGCATGGTGCATTTTGATGACAGCGTTCATGGAGCATTGTGATGAAAAGTGGCATGGAGCATTGGTCTGACAAGTTTCTTGGATTATTGTGATAAGAATGGGCATGGCTCATTGTGATGACAAGGTCATGGAGCACTGTGATGACAAGGTCATGGATTATTGTGAAGAAAGGTGTCAGGGAGCATTGTGATGAAATATGTCATGTTCCAGTATGATGACAATATCATGGAGCATTGTGATGCCAATTGTTATGGAGGATTGTTGTGACAAAGTAAAGGAGCATTGTGATGACAAGGGCATGGAGCATTGTGATATCAAGGGCCATTGAGAATTTTAATGCCCTGGTCGTGAAGCATTTTGATGAAAAGCGCATGGAGCTTCCTATGACAGGGGTCATGGAGCATTGCAATGACAAGTGCATGGAGTATTGTGATGACAAGAGCATATAACATTGTGATGTGAAGTGCCATGGAGCATTGTAATGACAAGGACGTGGAGAATTGTGAGGACAAGGGACATTGAGCTTTGAGATGACAAGGCATGGAGCATGGTGATGGCAAAACCGTGGAGCATGGTGATGAGAAGACCTTGGGTAATTGTGATGTCGAGCATCATGGAGCACTGTAATGACAAGGGGCATGAAGCATTGTGATGACAGGTGTCAGGGAGCAATGTGATGACAGGGGTCATGGAGCAATGTGATGACAAAGGCATGGAGCATTGTGATGACAAGGGCATGGAGCATTGCAATGTCAAGAGAATGGAGAATTGTGATGACAAGAGCATGTAACATTTTGATGAGAAGTGTCATGTAGCATTGTGATGACAAGTACGTGGAGAATTTTGATGACAAGGGACATGGAGCATTTTGATAACCAGGGCATGGATCATTGTGATGACATGGGTCATGAAGCATTATTATGACAAGGGCCATGGTGCATTCTGACATAAGATATCACTTATGAAGGGAATGTAAACATGGCTACATATGAACTGATTTAGGGAAGAGAACAGAGTCTCAGATTTAGAAAACACTCTAACGCTTGCTTAAGGGGAAAGACAGGTGGGGAGATGCACAAAACAAAAGATTGATATTAGCAAATGTACCGTTCCATAATCCAAAAACAAAAGCGACAAGCCCTACTCCTTCCTCAGTGAATGGAACTCAACATCCCTATTCCCCCCAGAGAAATATATCTGACTAGTAAGAATTATAAAACCTATGTATTGATATGTCTCCGTAAGGTAACTAAGTGTGTCTAGTATGACATAAACATGGCAGGGAGAATCAGCTCAAACCCAATATAAAAATGAAATTCAAAACAAAACATAAAAACAGAACAATTCTTACACAATACCTTCAGGGTTGCTGATGAAACCTGGAATGACCCTATCTAAAATGACAGCTGGATGTGGCATAAGGCTGGACACTTGGGACTGAGAGGATTGGTGAGATTGGGTGAGCAAATGTAGACCCTTTAAAGCAATAATGTGTGGCACCCATTCCATGGTTCCCAACAGCCAAGGTTTAAGGTCATATTACTACAGCTATAATATGTACGGGAACACTAGAGAATGGACACAGAGTGAATAGGAAAGGTTTCTAAAACTCAACGAATAGTCCCTCTCCTGGTGCTCCCATTTGACTTTCCAACTGCTTTACTATCAATCTCCCTACTTGGAGAGACAGCACCTTTAACCTCCTGGTTCGCACAGGTTGCCAATTTGGCAGAGGATGAAAGGGAAGAGGGAGACCAGTGAGAGAGTAGCTGTTAGACATTTGTACGGGCACATGTCACTCTTACTCCGCGGGAAGAAGAAGAAATAACCAAAGCCTCAGCCACCCACCGGGAACCAGTATAGGTCCTGAACCAAAATATTGGCCGTGCGTTCAGCTCACAAAAAAAAGAGTTAAATAATGTAGCTCAGTGCACAACAATTCACAAACAGGCAGAGTAATAAAGGACAACTATCACCCAAAAATCTGTTGAGGGAAGGAAACGAGGCGGACTTGAAAGCGAGGCAGAATAGCAGGAAACAGATTTCAAGAGGTACGTTGGAATCGCATTTAAGGCACAGGAAGAGGGGCACAACATCGACAATGATGCACTTGGCCAAAAAGGGTGTATGCGTTTTCTCCTGAATATATTCAGGAGAAAACACATACGCCCTTTTTGGCCAAGCAAGCATGCTGGCAATGCAAATCTGCACTACAAAGTATCACTTCCCACTTGTCAAAAGGTACATCCACAAAATGGGTAAAAACCAAAAAGGCAAGACAGGCCCTGGAGAACAGGGAGCCTTGTTATGCTGATGGGCGGGATGTAAATTGCCAACTGCCTCTCTGGAGGAGTGCATTGTGTTCCCTAAAACAAGTAAACAACAGAGCTACAGAGCCAAGGGTACTTTCAGTCTGGGGAATATACCTTGGGAAAGCAGAAAATCAATAAGACCGAGCCACCCCAAAATTTAGGGCTGCACTGATTACAAGAACCTCAACTTGGGTACAGCTTAAATATTCCAGGAAATATAAATATGGTTTAAAATATTTAGGTAGTTACGTATGATGGAATATCCCTCAGCCATGAAATCAATGTCATAAGACCAGTAGCAGCAAAATGAGTGGATTCAGGTACGATGATTCTAACTGAAATAAGTCACACAGATAAAGAAACTTATGATAAGATATCACTTATGAAGGTCCTCTAAACATGGCTACACATGAACAGAGTTAGGAAAGCGAACAGAGACTCACATTTAGAAAACACTCTTATGCCTGCTTAAGGGGGAATATGAGGTGGGGTGCTGCAGAAAACCAGCATTTGATATAACCACACGTACCATTTCAAAAACCAACTATGGAATATACAAGGCCTACACCTTCCTCAGTGAAAGGAACTCAAAACACGATATTTCCCACAGAGGAATATATCTGACTAGTAATAATATTAAAACCTATGTATTGATATGTTTCCGTAATGCAATCAAGTGTGTCTAGACTGGCATAATCATTGCAGTGAGAATCAGCTCAAACCCAATATAAAAAGGAATTTCAAAAACAAAAAACAAAAAACATGGAAATTCTTTACAATTCCTTTAGGGGCTCTAATGAAACCTGGAATGACACTCTCTACAATGACAGCTGGATATGGCATAAGGCTGGACACTTGGGACTGAGAGGATTGGTGAGATTGGTTGAGCAAATGCACACCCTTTAAAGCAATAATGTGTGGTACCCATTCCATTTGTCCCAACTCTCCAGGTTGAAGTCAATATTACTACAGCTATAACATGTACGGGAAACCTAGAGAATGGACACACTGTAAATACGAAAGGTTTCTAAAACTCAACTAATAGTCCCTCTCCTGGTGCTCCGGTTTTACTTTCCAACTGCTTTACTATCAATCTCCCAACTTGGAGAGACAGCCCCTTTATCCTCCTGGTTGGCACAGTTTGCCAATTTGGCAGAGGATAAAAGGGAAGAGGGAGAACCAATGAGAGAGTAGCTGTTAGGCATTTGGACGGGCATATGTCACTCTAATTTCCCGGCAGGAAGTAGAATTAACCAAAGTTGCAACCACCCACAGGGAAGCAGTATAGGTTTTCAACCAAAATATTGGACTTGCATTCAGCTCACAAAAAACGAGTTGAAAAATGGAGCTCAGTGGCAGAGCAATTCACAAACTGGCAGAGTAATAAAGGCCAACTATAGTCAAGAAATCTGTTGAGGGAAGGCAACGAAGCGGACATGAAACGGAGGCCGAATAGCAGGAAACAGATTTCAAGAGGTACGTTGGAATCGTCTGTAAAGCACAGGAAGAGGGGTACAACTGCGACAATGATGCACTTGGCCAAAAAGGGCATATGCGTTTTATCCTGAATATATGCAGGAGAAAACGCATACGCCCTTTTTGGCCAAGCAAGCAAGCGGGCAATGCAAATCTGCAGTACAAAGAAGTATCACTTCCCACCTGTCAAAAGGGACATCCACAAAATATGTAAATACCAGAAAGGCAAGACAGTCCCTGGAGAACAGCGAGCCTTGTTATGCTGATGGGCGGGATGTAAATTGCCAACTGCCTATCTGGAGGAGTGCACTGTGTCCCCTAAAACAAGTAAACAACAGAGCTACAGAGCCAAGGGCACTTCCAGTCTAGGGAATATACCTTGGGAAAACTGAAAATCAATAAGACAGAGCCACACTCAAATTTAGGGCTGCACTGCTTACAAGAACCTCAACTTGGGTACACCTTAAATATCCCAGGAAAGATAAAAATGGTTCAAAAAATTGTGGTACTTACGTACGATGGAATATCCATCAGCCATGAAATCAATGTCATAAGACCAGTAGCATCAATATGAGTGCATTCACGTACGATGATTCTAAGTGAAATAAGTCACACAGAAAAAGAATCTTATCATAAGATATCACTTATGAAGATCCTGTAAACATGGCTACACATGAACTGAGTTAGGAAAGAGAATAGAGTCTCACATTTAGAAAACACTCTTATGCCTGCTTAAGGGGGAAGGAGAGGTGGGGTGATGCATAAAACCAGAGTTTGATATAAGCACAGGCACCGTTCCAAAAACCAACTATGGAATAGACAAGACCTACCTACACCATCCTCAGTGCAAGGGTCTCAAAACCCCATATTTCCCTCAGAGGAATATATCTGACTAGTAAGAATCTTAAAATCCATGTATTGATATGTCTCCATAAGGGAATCAAGTGTGTCTAGATTGGCATAAACATGGCAGCGAGAATCAGCTCAAAGCCACTATAAAACGGAATTTCAAAAACAAAACAAAAAAACAGGGAAATTCTTTTCAATTCCTTCAGGGTCTCTGATGAAACCTGGAATGTCCCTGTCTACAATGACAGCTCGATGTGGCATAAGGCTGGACACTTGGGACTGAGAGGATTGGTGAGATTGGGTGAACAATTGCAGACCCTTTAAAGCAATAATGCATGGCACCCATTCCATGGGTTCCAAGTCTCCAGGTTGAAGGGATTATTACTACAGCTATAACATGTACGGGAAACCTAGAGAATGGACACACTGTGAATACGAAAGGTTTCTAAAACTCAACGAATAGTCCCTCTCCTGGTTCTCCGGTTTGACTTTCCAACTGCTTTACTATCAATCTCCCAAATTGTAGAGACAGCCCCTTTAACCTCCTGGTTCTCACAGTTTGACAATTTGGGAGAGGATGAAAGGGAAGAGGGAGAACCAATGAGAGAGTAGCTGTTAGGCACTTGGACGGGCATATGTCACTCTAATTTCCCGGCAGGAAGAAGAATTAACCAAAGTCTCAACCACACACTGGGAACCAGTATAGCTCCTGAAACAAAACTTTGGACTTGCATTCAGCTCACAAAAAACGAGTTGAAAAATGGAGCTCAGTGGCAGAGCAATTCACAATTAGGCATAGTAATAAAAGCCAACTATCGTCCAGAAATCTGTTGAGGGAAGGCAACGAAGCGGACTTGAAAGTGAGGCCAAATAGCAGGAAACAGATTTCAAGAGGTACGTTGGAATCGTCTGTAAAGCACAGGAAGAGGGGCACAACTTCGACAATGATGCACTTGGCCAAAAAGGGCGTATGCATTTTCTCCTGAATATATGCAGGAGAAAACGCATACGCCCTTTCTGGCCAAGCAAGCAAGCGGGCAATGCAAATCTGCACTACAAAGAATTATCACTTCCCACTGGTCAAAAGGGACATCCAAAAAATGTGTAAATACCAGAGAGGCAAGACAGGCCCTGGAGAACAGTGAGCCTTGTTATGCTGATGGGCGGGATGTAAATTGCCAACTGCCTCACTGGAGGAGTGCATTGTGTTCCGTAAAACAAGTAAACAACAGAGCTACAGAGCCAAGGGCACTTCCAGTCTACGGAATATACCTTGGGAAAACTGAAAATCAATAAGACAGAGCCACCCACAAATTTAGGGCTGCACTGCTTACAAGAACCTCAACTTGGGTACACCTTAAATATCCCAGGAAATATAAAAATGGTTCCAAAAATTGAGGTACTTACGTACGATGGAATATCCCTCAGCCATGAAATCAATGTCATAAGACCAGTAGCATCAATATGAGAGGATTCAGGTACGGTGATTCTAAATAAAATAAGTCACACAGAAAAAGAAGCTTATCATAAGATATCACTTATGAAGATCCTGTAAACATGGCTACACATGAAATGAGTTACGAAAGAAAACAGAGTCTCACATTTAGAAAACACTCTTATGCCTGCTTAAGGGGGAAGGAGAGGTGGGGTGATGCATAAAACCAGAGTTTGATATAAGCACAGGTACCGTTCCAAAAACCAACTATGGAATAGACAAGACCTACCTATACCTTCCTCAGTGAAAGGGATTCAAAACCCCATATTTCCCGCAGAGGAATATATCTGACTAGTAAGAAACTAAAAACCTATGTATTGATATGTCTACATAAGGGAATCAAGTGTGTCTAGACTGGCATAAACATGGCAGCGAGAATCAGCTCAAACACACTATAAAAAGGAATTTCAAAAACAAAACAAAAAAAGAGGGACATTCTTTACAATTCCTTCAGGGTCTCTGATGAAACCTGGAATGACCCTGTCTACAATGACAGCTGGATGTGGCATAAGGCTAGACACTTGGGACTGAAAGGATTGGTGAGATTGGGTGAGCAAATGCAGATGCTTGAAAGCAATAATGCATGGCACCCATTCCATGGGTCAGAACTCTCCAGGTTCAAGGGAATATTACTACAGCTATGACATGTACGGGAAACCTAGAGAATGGACACACTGTGAATACGAAAGGTTTCTAAAACTCAATGAATAGTCCCTCTCCTGGTGCTCCGGTTTTACTTTCCAAGTGCTTTACTATCAATCTCCCAACTTGGAGAGACAGGGCCTTTAACCTCCTGGTTCTCACAGTTTGCCAATTTGGCAGAGGATGAGAGGGAAAAGGGAGAACCAATGAGAGAGATGCTGTTAGGCATTTGGACGGGCATATGTCACTCTTATTTCCCGGCAGGAAGAAGAATTAACCAAATTTGCAACCACCCTCCGGGAACCAGTATAGGTCCTGAACCAAAATTTTGCACATGCGTTCAGCTCACAAAACATGAGTTGAAACATGGAGCTCAAGGGCACAGCAATTCACAAACGGGCAAAGGAATAAAGGACAACTCTCGTCCAAAAATCTGTTGAGGCAAGGCAAGGAGGCGGACTTGAAAGCTAGGCAGAATAGCAGGAAGCAGATTTTAAGAGGTACGTTGGAATCACCTGTAAGGCACAGGAAGAGGGGCACAACTTCGACAATGATGCACTTGGCCAAAAAGGGCGTATGTATTTTCTCCTGAATATATGCAGGAGAAAACGCATACGCCCTTTTTGGCCAAGCAAGCAAGCAAGCAATGCAAATCTGCACTACAAAGAAGTATCACTTCCCACCAGTCAAAAGAGACATCCACAAAATGTGTAAATACCAGAAAGGCAAGACAGGCCCTGGAGAACAGGGAGCCTTGTTATGCTGATGGGCCGGATGTAAATTGCCAACTGCCTCTCTGGAGGAGTGCATTGTGTTTCCAAAAACATGTAAACAACAGAGCTACAGAGCCAAGGGCACTTGCAGTCTAGGGAATATACCTTGGGAAAATTGAAAATCAATAAAACACAGCCACCGTCAAATTCAGGGCTGCACTGCTTACAAGAACCTCAACTTGGGTATACCTTAAATATCCCAGGAAAGATAAAAATGGTTCAAAAAATTGTGGTACTTACGTACGATGGAATATCCCTCAGCCATGAAATCAATGTCATAAGACCATTAGTAGCAAAATGAGTGGATTCAGGTACGATGATTCTAAGTGAAATAAGTCACACAGAAAAAGAAGCTTATCATAAGATATCACTTATGAATATCCTGTAAACATGGCTACACATGAACTGAGTTAGGAAAGAGAACAGACTCTCACATTTAGAAAAAAACTCTTATGCCTGCTTAAGGGGGAAGGAGAGGAGGGGTGATGCATAAACCAGAGTTTTATTAGAGCACAGGTACCGTTCCAAAAACCAACTATGGAATAGACAAGACCTACCTATACCTTCCTAAGTGAAAGGGACTCAAAACCCCATATTTCCCGCAGAGTAATGTATCTGACTATTAATAATCTTAAAACCTATGTATTGATATGTCTCTGTAAGGGAATCAAGTGAGTCTAGAGAGCCATAAACATGGCAGCGAGAATCAGCTCAAACCCCCTATAAAAAGGAATTTCAAAAACAAAACAAAAAAACAGGGAAATTCTTTACAATTCCTTCAGGGTCTCTGATGAAACGTGGAATGACCATGTCTACAATGACAGCTGGATGTGGCATAAGGCTGGACACTTGGGACTGAGAGGATTGGTGAGATTGGGTGAGCAAATGCAGACCCTTTAAAGCAATAATGCATGGCACCCATTCCATGGGTCCCAACTCTCCAGGTTGAAGGGAATATTACTACAGCTAAAACATGTACAGGAAACCTAGAGAATGGACACACTGTGAATACGAAAGGTTTCTAAAACTCAACGAATATTCCCTCTCCTGGTGCTCCAGTTTGACTTTCCAACTGCTT
Organism: Mesoplodon mirus; assembly: GCF_964341445.2. Classification (NCBI taxonomy): domain Eukaryota; kingdom Metazoa; phylum Chordata; class Mammalia; order Artiodactyla; family Ziphiidae; genus Mesoplodon; species Mesoplodon mirus. The sequence continues at coordinate 116,282 of NW_028294998.1, read as the reverse complement.
TACTATCAACCTCCCAACTTGGAGAGACAACCCCTTTACCCTCCTGGTTCTCACAGGTTGCCAATTTGGCAGAGGATGACAGGGAAGAGGGAGAACCAATGATAGAGTAGCTGTTAGGCATTTGCAGGGGCATATGTCACTCTAATTTCCCGGCAGGAAGTAGAATTAACCAAAGTTGCAACCACCCACAGGGAAGCAGTATAGGTTTTCAACCAAAATATTGGACTTGCATTCAGCTCACAAAAAACGAGTTGAAAAATGGAGCTCAGTGGCAGAGCAATTCACAAACTGGCAGAGTAATAAAGGCCAACTATAGTCAAGAAATCTGTTGAGGGAAGGCAACGAAGCAGACATGAAACGGAGGCCGAATAGCAGGAAACAGATTTCAAGAGGTACGTTGGAATCGTCTGTAAAGCACAGGAAGAGGGGTACAACTGCGACAATGATGCACTTGGCCAAAAAGGGCGTATGCGTTTTATCCTGAATATATGCAGGAGAAAACGCATACGCCCTTTTTGGCCAAGCAAGCAAGCGGGCAATGCAAATCTGCACTACAAAGAAGTATCACTTCCCACCTGTCAAAAGGGACATCCACAAAATGTGTAAATACCAGAAAGGCAAGACAGTCCCTGGAGAACAGCGAGCCTTGTTATGCTGATGGGCGGGATGTAAATTGCCAACTGCCTATCTGGAGGAGTGCACTGTGTCCCCTAAAACAAGTAAACAACAGAGCTACAGAGCCAAGGGCACTTCCAGTCTAGGGAATATACCTTGGGAAAACTGAAAATCAATAAGACAGAGCCACACTCAAATTTAGGGCTGCACTGCTTACAAGAACCTCAACTTGGGTACACCTTAAATATCCCAGGAAAGATAAAAATGGTTCAAAAAATTGTGGTACTTACGTACGATGGAATATCCATCAGCCATGAAATCAATGTCATAAGACCAGTAGCATCAATATGAGTGCATTCACGTACGATGATTCTAAGTGAAATAAGTCACACAGAAAAAGAATCTTATCATAAGATATCACTTATGAAGATCCTGTAAACATGGCTACACATGAACTGAGTTAGGAAAGAGAATAGAGTCTCACATTTAGAAAACACTCTTATGCCTGCTTAAGGGGGAAGGAGAGGTGGGGTGATGCATAAAACCAGAGTTTGATATAAGCACAGGCACCGTTCCAAAAACCAACTATGGAATAGACAAGACCTACCTACACCATCCTCAGTGCAAGGGTCTCAAAACCCCATATTTCCCTCAGAGGAATATATCTGACTAGTAAGAATCTTAAAATCCATGTATTGATATGTCTCCATAAGGGAATCAAGTGTGTCTAGATTGGCATAAACATGGCAGCGAGAATCAGCTCAAAGCCACTATAAAACGGAATTTCAAAAACAAAACAAAAAAACAGGGAAATTCTTTTCAATTCCTTCAGGGTCTCTGATGAAACCTGGAATGTCCCTGTCTACAATGACAGCTCGATGTGGCATAAGGCTGGACACTTGGGACTGAGAGGATTGGTGAGATTGGGTGAACAATTGCAGACCCTTTAAAGCAATAATGCATGGCACCCATTCCATGGGTTCCAAGTCTCCAGGTTGAAGGGATTATTACTACAGCTATAACATGTACGGGAAACCTAGAGAATGGACACACTGTGAATACGAAAGGTTTCTAAAACTCAACGAATAGTCCCTCTCCTGGTTCTCCGGTTTGACTTTCCAACTGCTTTACTATCAATCTCCCAAATTGTAGAGACAGCCCCTTTAACCTCCTGGTTCTCACAGTTTGACAATTTGGGAGAGGATGAAAGGGAAGAGGGAGAACCAATGAGAGAGTAGCTGTTAGGCACTTGGACGGGCATATGTCACTCTAATTTCCCGGCAGGAAGAAGAATTAACCAAAGTCTCAACCACACACTGGGAACCAGTATAGCTCCTGAAACAAAACTTTGGACTTGCATTCAGCTCACAAAAAACGAGTTGAAAAATGGAGCTCAGTGGCAGAGCAATTCACAATTAGGCATAGTAATAAAAGCCAACTATCGTCCAGAAATCTGTTGAGGGAAGGCAACGAAGCGGACTTGAAAGTGAGGCCAAATAGCAGGAAACAGATTTCAAGAGGTACGTTGGAATCGTCTGTAAAGCACAGGAAGAGGGGCACAACTTCGACAATGATGCACTTGGCCAAAAAGGGCGTATGCATTTTCTCCTGAATATATGCAGGAGAAAACGCATACGCCCTTTCTGGCCAAGCAAGCAAGCGGGCAATGCAAATCTGCACTACAAAGAATTATCACTTCCCACTGGTCAAAAGGGACATCCAAAAAATGTGTAAATACCAGAGAGGCAAGACAGGCCCTGGAGAACAGTGAGCCTTGTTATGCTGATGGGCGGGATGTAAATTGCCAACTGCCTCACTGGAGGAGTGCATTGTGTTCCGTAAAACAAGTAAACAACAGAGCTACAGAGCCAAGGGCACTTCCAGTCTACGGAATATACCTTGGGAAAACTGAAAATCAATAAGACAGAGCCACCCACAAATTTAGGGCTGCACTGCTTACAAGAACCTCAACTTGGGTACACCTTAAATATCCCAGGAAATATAAAAATGGTTCCAAAAATTGAGGTACTTACGTACGATGGAATATCCCTCAGCCATGAAATCAATGTCATAAGACCAGTAGCATCAATATGAGAGGATTCAGGTACGGTGATTCTAAATAAAATAAGTCACACAGAAAAAGAAGCTTATCATAAGATATCACTTATGAAGATCCTGTAAACATGGCTACACATGAAATGAGTTACGAAAGAAAACAGAGTCTCACATTTAGAAAACACTCTTATGCCTGCTTAAGGGGGAAGGAGAGGTGGGGTGATGCATAAAACCAGAGTTTGATATAAGCACAGGTACCGTTCCAAAAACCAACTATGGAATAGACAAGACCTACCTATACCTTCCTCAGTGAAAGGGATTCAAAACCCCATATTTCCCGCAGAGGAATATATCTGACTAGTAAGAAACTAAAAACCTATGTATTGATATGTCTACATAAGGGAATCAAGTGTGTCTAGACTGGCATAAACATGGCAGCGAGAATCAGCTCAAACACACTATAAAAAGGAATTTCAAAAACAAAACAAAAAAAGAGGGACATTCTTTACAATTCCTTCAGGGTCTCTGATGAAACCTGGAATGACCCTGTCTACAATGACAGCTGGATGTGGCATAAGGCTAGACACTTGGGACTGAAAGGATTGGTGAGATTGGGTGAGCAAATGCAGATGCTTGAAAGCAATAATGCATGGCACCCATTCCATGGGTCAGAACTCTCCAGGTTCAAGGGAATATTACTACAGCTATAACATGTATGGGAAACCTAGAGAATGGACACACTGTGAATACGAAAGGTTTCTAAAACTCAACGAGTAGTCCCTCTCCTGGTGCTCCAGTTTTACTTTCCAAGTGCTTTACTATCAATCTCCCAACTTGGAGAGACAGGGCCTTTAACCTCCTGGTTCTCACAGTTTGCCAATTTGGCAGAGGATGAAAGGGAAAAGGGAGAACCAATGAGAGAGATGCTGTTAGGCATTTGGACGGGCATATGTCACTCTTATTTCCCGGCAGGAAGAAGAATTAACCAAATTTGCAACCACCCTCCGGGAACCAGTATAGGTCCTGAACCAAAATTTTGCCATGCGTTCAGCTCAAAAAAAACGAGTGGAAAAATGGAGCCCAAGGGCACAGAAATGCACAAACTGGCAGAGTAATAAAGGACAACTATCATCCAAAAATCTGTTGAGGGAAGACAATGAGGTGGACTTGAAAGCGAGGCAGAATAGCAGGAAACAGATTTCAAGAGGTACGTTGGAATCACCTGTAAAGCACAGGAAGAGGGTCACAACTTCGACAATGATGCACTTGCACAAAAAGGGTGTATGCATTTTCTCCTGAATATATGCAGGAGAAAACGCATACACCCTTTTTGGCCAAGAAAGCAAGAAAACAATGCAAATCTGAACTACAAAGAAGTATCACTTCCCACCAGTCAAAAGGGATATCCACAAAATATGTAAAAACCAGAAAGGCAAGACAGGCCCTGGAGAACAGGGAGCATTGTTATGCTCTTGGGCGGGATGTAAATTGCCAACTGCCCCACTGGAGGAGTGCATTGTGTTCCCTGAAACAAGTAAACTACAGAGCTACAGAGCCAAGGGCATTTCCAGTCTAGGGAATATACCTTGGGAAAACTGAAAATCAATAAGACAGATCCACCCTCAAATTTAATGCTGCACTGCTCACAAGAACCTCAAGTTGGGTACACAGGAAATATCCTAGGAAAGATAAAAATGGTTCAAAAAATTGTGGTACTTACGTACGATAGAATATCCCTCAGCCATGAAGTCAATGTCATAAGACCAGTAGCAGCAAAATGAGTGGATTCAGGCACGATGATTCTAAGTGAAATAAGTCACACAGAAAAAGAAGCTTATCATAAGATATCACTTATGAAGATCCTGTAAACATGGCTACACATTAACTGAGTTAGGAAAGAGAACAGAGTCTCACATTAAGAAAACACTCTTATGCCTGCTTAAGGGGCAAGGAGAGGTGAGGTGATACATAAAACCAGAGTTTGATATAAGCACAGGTACTGTTCCAAAAACCAACTATGGAATAGACAAGACCTACACCTTCCTCAGTGAAAGGGACTCAAAACCCCATATTTCCCGCAGAGGAATATATCTGACTAGTAAGAATCTTAAAACCAATATATTGATATGTCTCCGTAAGGGAATCAAGTGTGCCTAGAGTGGCATAAACATGGCAGCAAGAATCAGCTCAAACCCACTATAAAAAGGAATTTCAAAAACAAAACAAAAAAACAGGGAAATTCTTTACAATTCCTTCAGGGTCTCTGATGAAACGTGGAATTTCCCTGTCTACAATGACAGCTGGATGTGGCATAAGTCTGGACACTTGGGACTGAGAGGATTGGTGAGATTGGGTGAGCAAATGCAGACCATTTAAAGCAATAATGCATGGCACCCATTCCATGGGTCCCAACTCTCCAGGTTGAAGGGAATATTACTACAAATATAACATGAACGGGAAACCTAGAGAATGGACACACTGTGAATACGAAAGGTCTCTAAAACTCAACGAATAGTCCCTCTCCTGGTGCTACGGTTTGACTTTCCACCTCCTTTACTATAAACTTCCCAACCTGGAGAGATAGCATCTTTAACATCCTCTTTCACACAAGTTGCCAATTTCGCAGAGGATGAATGCGAAGAGGGAGAACCAAAGAGAGAGTAGCTGTTAGGCGTCTGGACGGGCATATGTCACTCTTATTTCCTGGGAGGAAGAAGAATTGACCAAAGTCTCAGCCACGCACCGGGAACCAGTATAGGTCCTGAACCAAAATATTAGACTTGCGTACAGCTCAGAAAAAAAAAAAAATCAGTTAAAAAACGGAGCTCACTGGAACTGCAATTCACAAACTCGCAGAGTAATAAAGGACAACTATCGTCCAAAAATCGGTTGTGGGAAGGCAACGAGGTGGACTTGAAAGCGAGGCAGAATAGCAGGAAACAGATTTCAAGAGGTACGTTGGAATAACCTTTAAAGCACAGGAAGAGGGGCACAACTTCGACAATGATGCACTTGGCCAATAAGGGCTTATGCATTTTCTCCTGAGTATATTCTGGAGAAAACACATACGCCTTTTTTGGCCAAGCAAGGAAGCGGGCATGCAAGTCTGCACTACAAAGAAGTATCACTTCCCACCAGTCCACAGGAACATCCACAAAAATGGTAAAAACCAGAAATTCAAGACAGGCCCTGGAGAACAGGGAGCTTTGTTATGCTGATGGGCTGTATGTAAATTGACAACTGCCTCTCTGGAGGAGTGCATTGTGTTCCCTAAAGCAAGTAAACAACAGAGATACAGAGCCATGGGCACTTCCAGTCTAGGGAATATACCTTGGGAAAACTGAAAATCAATAAGACAGAACCATCCCAAAATTTAGGGCTGCACTGCTTACAAAAACCTCATTTTGTGTACACCATCAGTATCCCAGGAAATATAAAAATGGTTCAAAAAATTGTGGTACTTACGTACGATGGAATATCCCTCAGCCAAGAAATCAATGTCATAAGACCAGTAGCAGCAAAATGAGGTGATTCAGGTACGATGATTCTAAGTGAAATAAGTCACACAGAAAAAGAAACGTATCATAAGATATCACTTATGAATATCCTGTAAACATGGCTACACATGAACTGAGTTAGGAAAGAGAACAGACTCTCACATTTAGGAAAAACTCTTATGCCTGCTTAAGGGGGAAGGAGAGGTGGGGTGATGCATAAACCAGAGTTTTATTAGAGCACAGGTACCGTTCCAAAAACCAACTATGGAATAGACAAGACCTACCTATACCTTCCTCAGTGAAAGGGACTCAAAACCCCATATTTCCCGCAGAGTAATGTATCTGACTATTAATAATCTTAAAACCTATGTATTGATATGTCTCTGTAAGGGAATCAAGTGAGTCTAGAGAGCCATAAACATAGCAGCGAGAATCAGCTCAAACCCCCTATAAAAAGGAATTTCAAAAACAAAACAAAAAAACAGGGAAATTCTTTACAATTCCTTCAGGGTCTCTGATGAAACGTGGAATGACCATGTCTACAATGACAGCTGGATGTGGCATAAGGCTGGACACTTGGGACTGAGAGGATTGGTGAGATTGGGTGAGCAAATGCAGACCCTTTAAAGCAATAATGCATGGCACCCATTCCATGGGTCCCAACTCTCCAGGTTGAAGGGAATATTACTACAGCTATAACATGTACAGGAAACCTAGAGAATGGACACACTGTGAATACGAAAGGTTTCTAAAACTCAACGAATATTCCCTCTCCTGGTGCTCCAGTTTGACTTTCCAACTGCTTTACTATCAACCTCCCAACTTGGAGAGACAACCCCTTTACCCTCCTGGTTCTCACAGGTTGCCAATTTGGCAGAGGATGACAGGGAAGAGGGAGAACCAATGAGAGAGTAGCTGTTAGGCATTTGCAGGGGCATATGTCACTCTAATTTCCCGGCAGGAAGTAGAATTAACCAAAGTTGCAACCACCCACAGGGAAGCAGTATAGGTTTTCAACCAAAATATTGGACTTGCATTCAGCTCACAAAAAACGAGTTGAAAAATGGAGCTCAGTGGCAGAGCAATTCACAAACTGGCAGAGTAATAAAGGCCAACTATAGTCAAGAAATCTGTTGAGGGAAGGCAACGAAGCGGACATGAAACTGAGGCCGAATAGCAGGAAACAGATTTCAAGAGGTACGTTGGAATCGTCTGTAAAGCACAGGAAGAGGGGTACAACTGCGACAATGATGCACTTGGCCAAAAAGGGCGTATGCGTTTTATCCTGAATATATGCAGGAGAAAACGCATACGCCCTTTTTGGCCAAGCAAGCAAGCGGGCAATGCAAATCTGCACTACAAAGAAGTATCACTTCCCACCTGTCAAAAGGGACATCCACAAAATGTGTAAATACCAGAAAGGCAAGACAGTCCCTGGAGAACAGCGAGCCTTGTTATGCTGATGGGCGGGATGTAAATTGCCAACTGCCTATCTGGAGGAGTGCACTGTGTCCCCTAAAACAAGTAAACAACAGAGCTACAGAGCCAAGGGCACTTCCAGTCTAGGGAATATACCTTGGGAAAACTGAAAATCAATAAGACAGAGCCACACTCAAATTTAGGGCTGCACTGCTTACAAGAACTTCAACTTGGGTACACCTTAAATATCCCAGGAAAGATAAAAATGGTTCAAAAAATTGTGGTACTTACGTACGATGGAATATCCATCAGCCATGAAATCAATGTCATAAGACCAGTAGCATCAATATGAGTGCATTCACGTACGATGATTCTAAGTGAAATAAGTCACACAGAAAAAGAATCTTATCATAAGATATCACTTATGAAGATCCTGTAAACATGGCTACACATGAACTGAGTTAGGAAAGAGAATAGAGTCTCACATTTAGAAAACACTCTTATGCCTGCTTAAGGGGGAAGGAGAGGTGGGGTGATGCATAAAACCAGAGTTTGATATAAGCACAGGCACCGTTCCAAAAACCAACTATGGAATAGACAAGACCTACCTACACCATCCTCAGTGCAAGGGTCTCAAAACCCCATATTTCCCTCAGAGGAATATATCTGACTAGTAAGAATCTTAAAATCCATGTATTGATATGTCTCCATAAGGGAATCAAGTGTGTCTAGATTGGCATAAACATGGCAGCGAGAATCAGCTCAAAGCCACTATAAAACGGAATTTCAAAAACAAAACAAAAAAACAGGGAAATTCTTTTCAATTCCTTCAGGGTCTCTGATGAAACCTGGAATGTCCCTGTCTACAATGACAGCTCGATGTGGCATAAGGCTGGACACTTGGGACTGAGAGGATTGGTGAGATTGGGTGAACAATTGCAGACCCTTTAAAGCAATAATGCATGGCACCCATTCCATGGGTTCCAAGTCTCCAGGTTGAAGGGATTATTACTACAGCTATAACATGTACGGGAAACCTAGAGAATGGACACACTGTGAATACGAAAGGTTTCTAAAACTCAACGAATAGTCCCTCTCCTGGTTCTCCGGTTTGACTTTCCAACTGCTTTACTATCAATCTCCCAAATTGTAGAGACAGCCCCTTTAACCTCCTGGTTCTCACAGTTTGACAATTTGGGAGAGGATGAAAGGGAAGAGGGAGAACCAATGAGAGAGTAGCTGTTAGGCACTTGGACGGGCATATGTCACTCTAATTTCCCAGCAGGAAGAAGAATTAACCAAAGTCTCAACCACACACTGGGAACCAGTATAGCTCCTGAAACAAAACTTTGGACTTGCATTCAGCTCACAAAAAACGAGTTGAAAAATGGAGCTCAGTGGCAGAGCAATTCACAATTAGGCATAGTAATAAAAGCCAACTATCGTCCAGAAATCTGTTGAGGGAAGGCAACGAAGCGGACTTGAAAGTGAGGCCAAATAGCAGGAAACAGATTTCAAGAGGTACGTTGGAATCGTCTGTAAAGCACAGGAAGAGGGGCACAACTTCGACAATGATGCACTTGGCCAAAAAGGGCGTATGCATTTTCTCCTGAATATATGCAGGAGAAAACGCATACGCCCTTTCTGGCCAAGCAAGCAAGCGGGCAATGCAAATCTGCACTACAAAGAATTATCACTTCCCACTGGTCAAAAGGGACATCCAAAAAATGTGTAAATACCAGAGAGGCAAGACAGGCCCTGGAGAACAGTGAGCCTTGTTATGCTGATGGGCGGGATGTAAATTGCCAACTGCCTCACTGGAGGAGTGCATTGTGTTCCGTAAAACAAGTAAACAACAGAGCTACAGAGCCAAGGGCACTTCCAGTCTACGGAATATACCTTGGGAAAACTGAAAATCAATAAGACAGAGCCACCCACAAATTTAGGGCTGCACTGCTTACAAGAACCTCAACTTGGGTACACCTTAAATATCCCAGGAAATATAAAAATGGTTCCAAAAATTGAGGTACTTACGTACGATGGAATATCCCTCAGCCATGAAATCAATGTCATAAGACCAGTAGCATCAATATGAGAGGATTCAGGTACGGTGATTCTAAATAAAATAAGTCACACAGAAAAAGAAGCTTATCATAAGATATCACTTATGAAGATCCTGTAAACATGGCTACACATGAAATGAGTTACGAAAGAAAACAGAGTCTCACATTTAGAAAACACTCTTATGCCTGCTTAAGGGGGAAGGAGAGGTGGGGTGATGCATAAAACCAGAGTTTGATATAAGCACAGGTACCGTTCCAAAAACCAACTATGGAATAGACAAGACCTACCTATACCTTCCTCAGTGAAAGGGATTCAAAACCCCATATTTCCCGCAGAGGAATATATCTGACTAGTAAGAAACTAAAAACCTATGTATTGATATGTCTACATAAGGGAATCAAGTGTGTCTAGACTGGCATAAACATGGCAGCGAGAATCAGCTCAAACACACTATAAAAAGGAATTTCAAAAACAAAACAAAAAAAGAGGGACATTCTTTACAATTCCTTCAGGGTCTCTGATGAAACCTGGAATGACCCTGTCTACAATGACAGCTGGATGTGGCATAAGGCTAGACACTTGGGACTGAAAGGATTGGTGAGATTGGGTGAGCAAATGCAGATGCTTGAAAGCAATAATGCATGGCACCCATTCCATGGGTCAGAACTCTCCAGGTTCAAGGGAATATTACTACAGCTATAACATGTATGGGAAACCTAGAGAATGGACACACTGTGAATACGAAAGGTTTCTAAAACTCAACGAGTAGTCCCTCTCCTGGTGCTCCAGTTTTACTTTCCAAGTGCTTTACTATCAATCTCCCAACTTGGAGAGACAGGGCCTTTAACCTCCTGGTTCTCACAGTTTGCCAATTTGGCAGAGGATGAAAGGGAAAAGGGAGAACCAATGAGAGAGATGCTGTTAGGCATTTGGACGGGCATATGTCACTCTTATTTCCCGGCAGGAAGAAGAATTAACCAAATTTGCAACCACCCTCCGGGAACCAGTATAGGTCCTGAACCAAAATTTTGCACATGCGTTCAGCTCAAAAAAAACGAGTGGAAAAATGGAGCCCAAGGGCACAGAAATGCACAAACTGGCAGAGTAATAAAGGACAACTATCATCCAAAAATCTGTTGAGGGAAGACAATGAGGTGGACTTGAAAGCGAGGCAGAATAGCAGGAAACAGATTTCAAGAGGTACGTTGGAATCACCTGTAAAGCACAGGAAGAGGGTCACAACTTCGACAATGATGCACTTGCACAAAAAGGGTGTATGCATTTTCTCCTGAATATATGCAGGAGAAAACGCATACACCCTTTTTGGCCAAGAAAGCAAGAAAACAATGCAAATCTGAACTACAAAGAAGTATCACTTCCCACCAGTCAAAAGGGATATCCACAAAATATGTAAAAACCAGAAAGGCAAGACAGGCCCTGGAGAACAGGGAGCATTGTTATGCTCTTGGGCGGGATGTAAATTGCCAACTGCCCCACTGGAGGAGTGCATTGTGTTCCCTGAAACAAGTAAACTACAGAGCTACAGAGCCAAGGGCATTTCCAGTCTAGGGAATATACCTTGGGAAAACTGAAAATCAATAAGACAGATCCACCCTCAAATTTAATGCTGCACTGCTCACAAGAACCTCAAGTTGGGTACACAGGAAATATCCTAGGAAAGATAAAAATGGTTCAAAAAATTGTGGTACTTACGTACGATAGAATATCCCTCAGCCATGAAGTCAATGTCATAAGACCAGTAGCAGCAAAATGAGTGGATTCAGGCACGATGATTCTAAGTGAAATAAGTCACACAGAAAAAGAAGCTTATCATAAGATATCACTTATGAAGATCCTGTAAACATGGCTACACATTAACTGAGTTAGGAAAGAGAACAGAGTCTCACATTAAGAAAACACTCTTATGCCTGCTTAAGGGGCAAGGAGAGGTGAGGTGATACATAAAACCAGAGTTTGATATAAGCACAGGTACTGTTCCAAAAACCAACTATGGAATAGACAAGACCTACACCTTCCTCAGTGAAAGGGACTCAAAACCCCATATTTCCCGCAGAGGAATATATCTGACTAGTAAGAATCTTAAAACCAATATATTGATATGTCTCCGTAAGGGAATCAAGTGTGCCTAGAGTGGCATAAACATGGCAGCAAGAATCAGCTCAAACCCACTATAAAAAGGAATTTCAAAAACAAAACAAAAAAACAGGGAAATTCTTTACAATTCCTTCAGGGTCTCTGATGAAACGTGGAATTTCCCTGTCTACAATGACAGCTGGATGTGGCATAAGTCTGGACACTTGGGACTGAGAGGATTGGTGAGATTGGGTGAGCAAATGCAGACCATTTAAAGCAATAATGCATGGCACCCATTCCATGGGTCCCAACTCTCCAGGTTGAAGGGAATATTACTACAAATATAACATGAACGGGAAACCTAGAGAATGGACACACTGTGAATACGAAAGGTCTCTAAAACTCAACGAATAGTCCCTCTCCTGGTGCTACGGTTTGACTTTCCACCTCCTTTACTATAAACTTCCCAACCTGGAGAGATAGCATCTTTAACATCCTCTTTCACACAAGTTGCCAATTTCGCAGAGGATGAATGCGAAGAGGGAGAACCAAAGAGAGAGTAGCTGTTAGGCGTCTGGACGGGCATATGTCACTCTTATTTCCTGGGAGGAAGAAGAATTGACCAAAGTCTCAGCCACGCACCGGGAACCAGTATAGGTCCTGAACCAAAATATTAGACTTGCGTACAGCTCAGAAAAAAAAAAAAAAATCAGTTAAAAAACGGAGCTCACTGGAACTGCAATTCACAAACTCGCAGAGTAATAAAGGACAACTATCGTCCAAAAATCGGTTGTGGGAAGGCAACGAGGTGGACTTGAAAGCGAGGCAGAATAGCAGGAAACAGATTTCAAGAGGTACGTTGGAATAACCTTTAAAGCACAGGAAGAGGGGCACAACTTCGACAATGATGCACTTGGCCAATAAGGGCTTATGCATTTTCTCCTGAGTATATTCTGGAGAAAACACATACGCCTTTTTTGGCCAAGCAAGGAAGCGGGCATGCAAGTCTGCACTACAAAGAAGTATCACTTCCCACCAGTCCACAGGAACATCCACAAAAATGGTAAAAACCAGAAATTCAAGACAGGCCCTGGAGAACAGGGAGCTTTGTTATGCTGATGGGCTGTATGTAAATTGACAACTGCCTCTCTGGAGGAGTGCATTGTGTTCCCTAAAGCAAGTAAACAACAGAGATACAGAGCCATGGGCACTTCCAGTCTAGGGAATATACCTTGGGAAAACTGAAAATCAATAAGACAGAACCATCCCAAAATTTAGGGCTGCACTGCTTACAAAAACCTCATTTTGTGTACACCATCAGTATCCCAGGAAATATAAAAATGGTTCAAAAAATTGTGGTACTTACGTACGATGGAATATCCCTCAGCCAAGAAATCAATGTCATAAGACCAGTAGCAGCAAAATGAGTTGATTCAGGTACGATGATTCTAAGTGAAATAAGTCACACAGAAAAAGAAACGTATCATAAGATATCACTTATGAATATCCTGTAAACATGGCTACACATGAACTGAGTTAGGAAAGAGAACAGACTCTCACATTTAGGAAAAACTCTTATGCCTGCTTAAGGGGGAAGGAGAGGTGGGGTGATGCATAAACCAGAGTTTTATTAGAGCACAGGTACCGTTCCAAAAACCAACTATGGAATAGACAAGACCTACCTATACCTTCCTCAGTGAAAGGGACTCAAAACCCCATATTTCCCACAGAGTAATGTATCTGACTATTAATAATCTTAAAACCTATGTATTGATATGTCTCTGTAAGGGAATCAAGTGAGTCTAGAGAGCCATAAACATAGCAGCGAGAATCAGCTCAAACCCCCTATAAAAAGGAATTTCAAAAACAAAACAAAAAAACAGGGAAATTCTTTACAATTCCTTCAGGGTCTCTGATGAAACGTGGAATGACCATGTCTACAATGACAGCTGGATGTGGCATAAGGCTGGACACTTGGGACTGAGAGGATTGGTGAGATTGGGTGAGCAAATGCAGACCCTTTAAAGCAATAATGCATGGCACCCATTCCATGGGTCCCAACTCTCCAGGTTGAAGGGAATATTACTACAGCTATAACATGTACAGGAAACCTAGAGAATGGACACACTGTGAATACGAAAGGTTTCTAAAACTCAACGAATATTCCCTCTCCTGGTGCTCCAGTTTGACTTTCCAACTGCTTTACTATCAACCTCCCAACTTGGAGAGACAACCCCTTTACCCTCCTGGTTCTCACAGGTTGCCAATTTGGCAGAGGATGACAGGGAAGAGGGAGAACCAATGAGAGAGTAGCTGTTAGGCATTTGCAGGGGCATATGTCACTCTAATTTCCCGGCAGGAAGTAGAATTAACCAAAGTTGCAACCACCCACAGGGAAGCAGTATAGGTTTTCAACCAAAATATTGGACTTGCATTCAGCTCACAAAAAACGAGTTGAAAAATGGAGCTCAGTGGCAGAGCAATTCACAAACTGGCAGAGTAATAAAGGCCAACTATAGTCAAGAAATCTGTTGAGGGAAGGCAACGAAGCGGACATGAAACTGAGGCCGAATAGCAGGAAACAGATTTCAAGAGGTACGTTGGAATCGTCTGTAAAGCACAGGAAGAGGGGTACAACTGCGACAATGATGCACTTGGCCAAAAAGGGCGTATGCGTTTTATCCTGAATATATGCAGGAGAAAACGCATACGCCCTTTTTGGCCAAGCAAGCAAGCGGGCAATGCAAATCTGCACTACAAAGAAGTATCACTTCCCACCTGTCAAAAGGGACATCCACAAAATGTGTAAATACCAGAAAGGCAAGACAGTCCCTGGAGAACAGCGAGCCTTGTTATGCTGATGGGCGGGATGTAAATTGCCAACTGCCTATCTGGAGGAGTGCACTGTGTCCCCTAAAACAAGTAAACAACAGAGCTACAGAGCCAAGGGCACTTCCAGTCTAGGGAATATACCTTGGGAAAACTGAAAATCAATAAGACAGAGCCACACTCAAATTTAGGGCTGCACTGCTTACAAGAACTTCAACTTGGGTACACCTTAAATATCCCAGGAAAGATAAAAATGGTTCAAAAAATTGTGGTACTTACGTACGATGGAATATCCATCAGCCATGAAATCAATGTCATAAGACCAGTAGCATCAATATGAGTGCATTCACGTACGATGATTCTAAGTGAAATAAGTCACACAGAAAAAGAATCTTATCATAAGATATCACTTATGAAGATCCTGTAAACATGGCTACACATGAACTGAGTTAGGAAAGAGAATAGAGTCTCACATTTAGAAAACACTCTTATGCCTGCTTAAGGGGGAAGGAGAGGTGGGGTGATGCATAAAACCAGAGTTTGATATAAGCACAGGCACCGTTCCAAAAACCAACTATGGAATAGACAAGACCTACCTACACCATCCTCAGTGCAAGGGTCTCAAAACCCCATATTTCCCTCAGAGGAATATATCTGACTAGTAAGAATCTTAAAATCCATGTATTGATATGTCTCCATAAGGGAATCAAGTGTGTCTAGATTGGCATAAACATGGCAGCGAGAATCAGCTCAAAGCCACTATAAAACGGAATTTCAAAAACAAAACAAAAAAACAGGGAAATTCTTTTCAATTCCTTCAGGGTCTCTGATGAAACCTGGAATGTCCCTGTCTACAATGACAGCTCGATGTGGCATAAGGCTGGACACTTGGGACTGAGAGGATTGGTGAGATTGGGTGAACAATTGCAGACCCTTTAAAGCAATAATGCATGGCACCCATTCCATGGGTTCCAAGTCTCCAGGTTGAAGGGATTATTACTACAGCTATAACATGTACGGGAAACCTAGAGAATGGACACACTGTGAATACGAAAGGTTTCTAAAACTCAACGAATAGTCCCTCTCCTGGTTCTCCGGTTTGACTTTCCAACTGCTTTACTATCAATCTCCCAAATTGTAGAGACAGCCCCTTTAACCTCCTGGTTCTCACAGTTTGACAATTTGGGAGAGGATGAAAGGGAAGAGGGAGAACCAATGAGAGAGTAGCTGTTAGGCACTTGGACGGGCATATGTCACTCTAATTTCCCAGCAGGAAGAAGAATTAACCAAAGTCTCAACCACACACTGGGAACCAGTATAGCTCCTGAAACAAAACTTTGGACTTGCATTCAGCTCACAAAAAACGAGTTGAAAAATGGAGCTCAGTGGCAGAGCAATTCACAATTAGGCATAGTAATAAAAGCCAACTATCGTCCAGAAATCTGTTGAGGGAAGGCAACGAAGCGGACTTGAAAGTGAGGCCAAATAGCAGGAAACAGATTTCAAGAGGTACGTTGGAATCGTCTGTAAAGCACAGGAAGAGGGGCACAACTTCGACAATGATGCACTTGGCCAAAAAGGGCGTATGCATTTTCTCCTGAATATATGCAGGAGAAAACGCATACGCCCTTTCTGGCCAAGCAAGCAAGCGGGCAATGCAAATCTGCACTACAAAGAATTATCACTTCCCACTGGTCAAAAGGGACATCCAAAAAATGTGTAAATACCAGAGAGGCAAGACAGGCCCTGGAGAACAGTGAGCCTTGTTATGCTGATGGGCGGGATGTAAATTGCCAACTGCCTCACTGGAGGAGTGCATTGTGTTCCGTAAAACAAGTAAACAACAGAGCTACAGAGCCAAGGGCACTTCCAGTCTACGGAATATACCTTGGGAAAACTGAAAATCAATAAGACAGAGCCACCCACAAATTTAGGGCTGCACTGCTTACAAGAACCTCAACTTGGGTACACCTTAAATATCCCAGGAAATATAAAAATGGTTCCAAAAATTGAGGTACTTACGTACGATGGAATATCCCTCAGCCATGAAATCAATGTCATAAGACCAGTAGCATCAATATGAGAGGATTCAGGTACGGTGATTCTAAATAAAATAAGTCACACAGAAAAAGAAGCTTATCATAAGATATCACTTATGAAGATCCTGTAAACATGGCTACACATGAAATGAGTTACGAAAGAAAACAGAGTCTCACATTTAGAAAACACTCTTATGCCTGCTTAAGGGGGAAGGAGAGGTGGGGTGATGCATAAAACCAGAGTTTGATATAAGCACAGGTACTGTTCCAAAAACCAACTATGGAATAGACAAGACCTACCTATACCTTCCTCAGTGAAAGGGATTCAAAACCCCATATTTCCCGCAGAGGAATATATCTGACTAGTAAGAAACTAAAAACCTATGTATTGATATGTCTACATAAGGGAATCAAGTGTGTCTAGACTGGCATAAACATGGCAGCGAGAATCAGCTCAAACACACTATAAAAAGGAATTTCAAAAACAAAACAAAAAAAGAGGGACATTCTTTACAATTCCTTCAGGGTCTCTGATGAAACCTGGAATGACCCTGTCTACAATGACAGCTGGATGTGGCATAAGGCTAGACACTTGGGACTGAAAGGATTGGTGAGATTGGGTGAGCAAATGCAGATGCTTGAAAGCAATAATGCATGGCACCCATTCCATGGGTCAGAACTCTCCAGGTTCAAGGGAATATTACTACAGCTATAACATGTATGGGAAACCTAGAGAATGGACACACTGTGAATACGAAAGGTTTCTAAAACTCAACGAGTAGTCCCTCTCCTGGTGCTCCAGTTTTACTTTCCAAGTGCTTTACTATCAATCTCCCAACTTGGAGAGACAGGGCCTTTAACCTCCTGGTTCTCACAGTTTGCCAATTTGGCAGAGGATGAAAGGGAAAAGGGAGAACCAATGAGAGAGATGCTGTTAGGCATTTGGACGGGCATATGTCACTCTTATTTCCCGGCAGGAAGAAGAATTAACCAAATTTGCAACCACCCTCCGGGAACCAGTATAGGTCCTGAACCAAAATTTTGCACATGCGTTCAGCTCAAAAAAAACGAGTGGAAAAATGGAGCCCAAGGGCACAGAAATGCACAAACTGGCAGAGTAATAAAGGACAACTATCATCCAAAAATCTGTTGAGGGAAGACAATGAGGTGGACTTGAAAGCGAGGCAGAATAGCAGGAAACAGATTTCAAGAGGTACGTTGGAATCACCTGTAAAGCACAGGAAGAGGGTCACAACTTCGACAATGATGCACTTGCACAAAAAGGGTGTATGCATTTTCTCCTGAATATATGCAGGAGAAAACGCATACACCCTTTTTGGCCAAGAAAGCAAGAAAACAATGCAAATCTGAACTACAAAGAAGTATCACTTCCCACCAGTCAAAAGGGATATCCACAAAATATGTAAAAACCAGAAAGGCAAGACAGGCCCTGGAGAACAGGGAGCATTGTTATGCTCTTGGGCGGGATGTAAATTGCCAACTGCCCCACTGGAGGAGTGCATTGTGTTCCCTGAAACAAGTAAACTACAGAGCTACAGAGCCAAGGGCATTTCCAGTCTAGGGAATATACCTTGGGAAAACTGAAAATCAATAAGACAGATCCACCCTCAAATTTAATGCTGCACTGCTCACAAGAACCTCAAGTTGGGTACACAGGAAATATCCTAGGAAAGATAAAAATGGTTCAAAAAATTGTGGTACTTACGTACGATAGAATATCCCTCAGCCATGAAGTCAATGTCATAAGACCAGTAGCAGCAAAATGAGTGGATTCAGGCACGATGATTCTAAGTGAAATAAGTCACACAGAAAAAGAAGCTTATCATAAGATATCACTTATGAAGATCCTGTAAACATGGCTACACATTAACTGAGTTAGGAAAGAGAACAGAGTCTCACATTAAGAAAACACTCTTATGCCTGCTTAAGGGGCAAGGAGAGGTGAGGTGATACATAAAACCAGAGTTTGATATAAGCACAGGTACTGTTCCAAAAACCAACTATGGAATAGACAAGACCTACACCTTCCTCAGTGAAAGGGACTCAAAACCCCATATTTCCCGCAGAGGAATATATCTGACTAGTAAGAATCTTAAAACCAATATATTGATATGTCTCCGTAAGGGAATCAAGTGTGCCTAGAGTGGCATAAACATGGCAGCAAGAATCAGCTCAAACCCACTATAAAAAGGAATTTCAAAAACAAAACAAAAAAACAGGGAAATTCTTTACAATTCCTTCAGGGTCTCTGATGAAACGTGGAATTTCCCTGTCTACAATGACAGCTGGATGTGGCATAAGTCTGGACACTTGGGACTGAGAGGATTGGTGAGATTGGGTGAGCAAATGCAGACCATTTAAAGCAATAATGCATGGCACCCATTCCATGGGTCCCAACTCTCCAGGTTGAAGGGAATATTACTACAAATATAACATGAACGGGAAACCTAGAGAATGGACACACTGTGAATACGAAAGGTCTCTAAAACTCAACGAATAGTCCCTCTCCTGGTGCTACGGTTTGACTTTCCACCTCCTTTACTATAAACTTCCCAACCTGGAGAGATAGCATCTTTAACATCCTCTTTCACACAAGTTGCCAATTTCGCAGAGGATGAATGCGAAGAGGGAGAACCAAAGAGAGAGTAGCTGTTAGGCGTCTGGACGGGCATATGTCACTCTTATTTCCTGGGAGGAAGAAGAATTGACCAAAGTCTCAGCCACGCACCGGGAACCAGTATAGGTCCTGAACCAAAATATTAGACTTGCGTACAGCTCAGAAAAAAAAAAAAATCAGTTAAAAAACGGAGCTCACTGGAACTGCAATTCACAAACTCGCAGAGTAAT
The DNA here is from genome assembly GCF_964341445.2 of Mesoplodon mirus. Classification (NCBI taxonomy): domain Eukaryota; kingdom Metazoa; phylum Chordata; class Mammalia; order Artiodactyla; family Ziphiidae; genus Mesoplodon; species Mesoplodon mirus. The sequence continues at coordinate 96,802 of NW_028294998.1, read as the reverse complement.
AAAGGACAACTATCGTCCAAAAATCGGTTGTGGGAAGGCAACGAGGTGGACTTGAAAGCGAGGCAGAATAGCAGGAAACAGATTTCAAGAGGTACGTTGGAATAACCTTTAAAGCACAGGAAGAGGGGCACAACTTCGACAATGATGCACTTGGCCAATAAGGGCTTATGCATTTTCTCCTGAGTATATTCTGGAGAAAACACATACGCCTTTTTTGGCCAAGCAAGGAAGCGGGCATGCAAGTCTGCACTACAAAGAAGTATCACTTCCCACCAGTCCACAGGAACATCCACAAAAATGGTAAAAACCAGAAATTCAAGACAGGCCCTGGAGAACAGGGAGCTTTGTTATGCTGATGGGCTGTATGTAAATTGACAACTGCCTCTCTGGAGGAGTGCATTGTGTTCCCTAAAGCAAGTAAACAACAGAGATACAGAGCCATGGGCACTTCCAGTCTAGGGAATATACCTTGGGAAAACTGAAAATCAATAAGACAGAACCATCCCAAAATTTAGGGCTGCACTGCTTACAAAAACCTCATTTTGTGTACACCATCAGTATCCCAGGAAATATAAAAATGGTTCAAAAAATTGTGGTACTTACGTACGATGGAATATCCCTCAGCCAAGAAATCAATGTCATAAGACCAGTAGCAGCAAAATGAGTTGATTCAGGTACGATGATTCTAAGTGAAATAAGTCACACAGAAAAAGAAACGTATCATAAGATATCACTTATGAATATCCTGTAAACATGGCTACACATGAACTGAGTTAGGAAAGAGAACAGACTCTCACATTTAGGAAAAACTCTTATGCCTGCTTAAGGGGGAAGGAGAGGTGGGGTGATGCATAAACCAGAGTTTTATTAGAGCACAGGTACCGTTCCAAAAACCAACTATGGAATAGACAAGACCTACCTATACCTTCCTCAGTGAAAGGGACTCAAAACCCCATATTTCCCACAGAGTAATGTATCTGACTATTAATAATCTTAAAACCTATGTATTGATATGTCTCTGTAAGGGAATCAAGTGAGTCTAGAGAGCCATAAACATAGCAGCGAGAATCAGCTCAAACCCCCTATAAAAAGGAATTTCAAAAACAAAACAAAAAAACAGGGAAATTCTTTACAATTCCTTCAGGGTCTCTGATGAAACGTGGAATGACCATGTCTACAATGACAGCTGGATGTGGCATAAGGCTGGATACTTGGGACTGAGAGGATTGGTGAGATTGGGTGAGCAAATGCAGACCCTTTAAAGCAATAATGCATGGCACCCATTCCATGGGTCCCAACTCTCCAGGTTGAAGGGAATATTACTACAGCTATAACATGTACAGGAAACCTAGAGAATGGACACACTGTGAATACGAAAGGTTTCTAAAACTCAACGAATATTCCCTCTCCTGGTGCTCCAGTTTGACTTTCCAACTGCTTTACTATCAACCTCCCAACTTGGAGAGACAACCCCTTTACCCTCCTGGTTCTCACAGGTTGCCAATTTGGCAGAGGATGACAGGGAAGAGGGAGAACCAATGAGAGAGTAGCTGTTAGGCATTTGCAGGGGCATATGTCACTCTAATTTCCCGGCAGGAAGTAGAATTAACCAAAGTTGCAACCACCCACAGGGAAGCAGTATAGGTTTTCAACCAAAATATTGGACTTGCATTCAGCTCACAAAAAACGAGTTGAAAAATGGAGCTCAGTGGCAGAGCAATTCACAAACTGGCAGAGTAATAAAGGCCAACTATAGTCAAGAAATCTGTTGAGGGAAGGCAACGAAGCGGACATGAAACTGAGGCCGAATAGCAGGAAACAGATTTCAAGAGGTACGTTGGAATCGTCTGTAAAGCACAGGAAGAGGGGTACAACTGCGACAATGATGCACTTGGCCAAAAAGGGCGTATGCGTTTTATCCTGAATATATGCAGGAGAAAACGCATACGCCCTTTTTGGCCAAGCAAGCAAGCGGGCAATGCAAATCTGCACTACAAAGAAGTATCACTTCCCACCTGTCAAAAGGGACATCCACAAAATGTGTAAATACCAGAAAGGCAAGACAGTCCCTGGAGAACAGCGAGCCTTGTTATGCTGATGGGCGGGATGTAAATTGCCAACTGCCTATCTGGAGGAGTGCACTGTGTCCCCTAAAACAAGTAAACAACAGAGCTACAGAGCCAAGGGCACTTCCAGTCTAGGGAATATACCTTGGGAAAACTGAAAATCAATAAGACAGAGCCACACTCAAATTTAGGGCTGCACTGCTTACAAGAACTTCAACTTGGGTACACCTTAAATATCCCAGGAAAGATAAAAATGGTTCAAAAAATTGTGGTACTTACGTACGATGGAATATCCATCAGCCATGAAATCAATGTCATAAGACCAGTAGCATCAATATGAGTGCATTCACGTACGATGATTCTAAGTGAAATAAGTCACACAGAAAAAGAATCTTATCATAAGATATCACTTATGAAGATCCTGTAAACATGGCTACACATGAACTGAGTTAGGAAAGAGAATAGAGTCTCACATTTAGAAAACACTCTTATGCCTGCTTAAGGGGGAAGGAGAGGTGGGGTGATGCATAAAACCAGAGTTTGATATAAGCACAGGCACCGTTCCAAAAACCAACTATGGAATAGACAAGACCTACCTACACCATCCTCAGTGCAAGGGTCTCAAAACCCCATATTTCCCTCAGAGGAATATATCTGACTAGTAAGAATCTTAAAATCCATGTATTGATATGTCTCCATAAGGGAATCAAGTGTGTCTAGATTGGCATAAACATGGCAGCGAGAATCAGCTCAAAGCCACTATAAAACGGAATTTCAAAAACAAAACAAAAAAACAGGGAAATTCTTTTCAATTCCTTCAGGGTCTCTGATGAAACCTGGAATGTCCCTGTCTACAATGACAGCTCGATGTGGCATAAGGCTGGACACTTGGGACTGAGAGGATTGGTGAGATTGGGTGAACAATTGCAGACCCTTTAAAGCAATAATGCATGGCACCCATTCCATGGGTTCCAAGTCTCCAGGTTGAAGGGATTATTACTACAGCTATAACATGTACGGGAAACCTAGAGAATGGACACACTGTGAATACGAAAGGTTTCTAAAACTCAACGAATAGTCCCTCTCCTGGTTCTCCGGTTTGACTTTCCAACTGCTTTACTATCAATCTCCCAAATTGTAGAGACAGCCCCTTTAACCTCCTGGTTCTCACAGTTTGACAATTTGGGAGAGGATGAAAGGGAAGAGGGAGAACCAATGAGAGAGTAGCTGTTAGGCACTTGGACGGGCATATGTCACTCTAATTTCCCAGCAGGAAGAAGAATTAACCAAAGTCTCAACCACACACTGGGAACCAGTATAGCTCCTGAAACAAAACTTTGGACTTGCATTCAGCTCACAAAAAACGAGTTGAAAAATGGAGCTCAGTGGCAGAGCAATTCACAATTAGGCATAGTAATAAAAGCCAACTATCGTCCAGAAATCTGTTGAGGGAAGGCAACGAAGCGGACTTGAAAGTGAGGCCAAATAGCAGGAAACAGATTTCAAGAGGTACGTTGGAATCGTCTGTAAAGCACAGGAAGAGGGGCACAACTTCGACAATGATGCACTTGGCCAAAAAGGGCGTATGCATTTTCTCCTGAATATATGCAGGAGAAAACGCATACGCCCTTTCTGGCCAAGCAAGCAAGCGGGCAATGCAAATCTGCACTACAAAGAATTATCACTTCCCACTGGTCAAAAGGGACATCCAAAAAATGTGTAAATACCAGAGAGGCAAGACAGGCCCTGGAGAACAGTGAGCCTTGTTATGCTGATGGGCGGGATGTAAATTGCCAACTGCCTCACTGGAGGAGTGCATTGTGTTCCGTAAAACAAGTAAACAACAGAGCTACAGAGCCAAGGGCACTTCCAGTCTACGGAATATACCTTGGGAAAACTGAAAATCAATAAGACAGAGCCACCCACAAATTTAGGGCTGCACTGCTTACAAGAACCTCAACTTGGGTACACCTTAAATATCCCAGGAAATATAAAAATGGTTCCAAAAATTGAGGTACTTACGTACGATGGAATATCCCTCAGCCATGAAATCAATGTCATAAGACCAGTAGCATCAATATGAGAGGATTCAGGTACGGTGATTCTAAATAAAATAAGTCACACAGAAAAAGAAGCTTATCATAAGATATCACTTATGAAGATCCTGTAAACATGGCTACACATGAAATGAGTTACGAAAGAAAACAGAGTCTCACATTTAGAAAACACTCTTATGCCTGCTTAAGGGGGAAGGAGAGGTGGGGTGATGCATAAAACCAGAGTTTGATATAAGCACAGGTACCGTTCCAAAAACCAACTATGGAATAGACAAGACCTACCTATACCTTCCTCAGTGAAAGGGATTCAAAACCCCATATTTCCCGCAGAGGAATATATCTGACTAGTAAGAAACTAAAAACCTATGTATTGATATGTCTACATAAGGGAATCAAGTGTGTCTAGACTGGCATAAACATGGCAGCGAGAATCAGCTCAAACACACTATAAAAAGGAATTTCAAAAACAAAACAAAAAAAGAGGGACATTCTTTACAATTCCTTCAGGGTCTCTGATGAAACCTGGAATGACCCTGTCTACAATGACAGCTGGATGTGGCATAAGGCTAGACACTTGGGACTGAAAGGATTGGTGAGATTGGGTGAGCAAATGCAGATGCTTGAAAGCAATAATGCATGGCACCCATTCCATGGGTCAGAACTCTCCAGGTTCAAGGGAATATTACTACAGCTATAACATGTATGGGAAACCTAGAGAATGGACACACTGTGAATACGAAAGGTTTCTAAAACTCAACGAGTAGTCCCTCTCCTGGTGCTCCAGTTTTACTTTCCAAGTGCTTTACTATCAATCTCCCAACTTGGAGAGACAGGGCCTTTAACCTCCTGGTTCTCACAGTTTGCCAATTTGGCAGAGGATGAAAGGGAAAAGGGAGAACCAATGAGAGAGATGCTGTTAGGCATTTGGACGGGCATATGTCACTCTTATTTCCCGGCAGGAAGAAGAATTAACCAAATTTGCAACCACCCTCCGGGAACCAGTATAGGTCCTGAACCAAAATTTTGCACATGCGTTCAGCTCAAAAAAAACGAGTGGAAAAATGGAGCCCAAGGGCACAGAAATGCACAAACTGGCAGAGTAATAAAGGACAACTATCATCCAAAAATCTGTTGAGGGAAGACAATGAGGTGGACTTGAAAGCGAGGCAGAATAGCAGGAAACAGATTTCAAGAGGTACGTTGGAATCACCTGTAAAGCACAGGAAGAGGGTCACAACTTCGACAATGATGCACTTGCACAAAAAGGGTGTATGCATTTTCTCCTGAATATATGCAGGAGAAAACGCATACACCCTTTTTGGCCAAGAAAGCAAGAAAACAATGCAAATCTGAACTACAAAGAAGTATCACTTCCCACCAGTCAAAAGGGATATCCACAAAATATGTAAAAACCAGAAAGGCAAGACAGGCCCTGGAGAACAGGGAGCATTGTTATGCTCTTGGGCGGGATGTAAATTGCCAACTGCCCCACTGGAGGAGTGCATTGTGTTCCCTGAAACAAGTAAACTACAGAGCTACAGAGCCAAGGGCATTTCCAGTCTAGGGAATATACCTTGGGAAAACTGAAAATCAATAAGACAGATCCACCCTCAAATTTAATGCTGCACTGCTCACAAGAACCTCAAGTTGGGTACACAGGAAATATCCTAGGAAAGATAAAAATGGTTCAAAAAATTGTGGTACTTACGTACGATAGAATATCCCTCAGCCATGAAGTCAATGTCATAAGACCAGTAGCAGCAAAATGAGTGGATTCAGGCACGATGATTCTAAGTGAAATAAGTCACACAGAAAAAGAAGCTTATCATAAGATATCACTTATGAAGATCCTGTAAACATGGCTACACATTAACTGAGTTAGGAAAGAGAACAGAGTCTCACATTAAGAAAACACTCTTATGCCTGCTTAAGGGGCAAGGAGAGGTGAGGTGATACATAAAACCAGAGTTTGATATAAGCACAGGTACTGTTCCAAAAACCAACTATGGAATAGACAAGACCTACACCTTCCTCAGTGAAAGGGACTCAAAACCCCATATTTCCCGCAGAGGAATATATCTGACTAGTAAGAATCTTAAAACCAATATATTGATATGTCTCCGTAAGGGAATCAAGTGTGCCTAGAGTGGCATAAACATGGCAGCAAGAATCAGCTCAAACCCACTATAAAAAGGAATTTCAAAAACAAAACAAAAAAACAGGGAAATTCTTTACAATTCCTTCAGGGTCTCTGATGAAACGTGGAATTTCCCTGTCTACAATGACAGCTGGATGTGGCATAAGTCTGGACACTTGGGACTGAGAGGATTGGTGAGATTGGGTGAGCAAATGCAGACCATTTAAAGCAATAATGCATGGCACCCATTCCATGGGTCCCAACTCTCCAGGTTGAAGGGAATATTACTACAAATATAACATGAACGGGAAACCTAGAGAATGGACACACTGTGAATACGAAAGGTCTCTAAAACTCAACGAATAGTCCCTCTCCTGGTGCTACGGTTTGACTTCCCACCTCCTTTACTATAAACTTCCCAACCTGGAGAGATAGCATCTTTAACATCCTCTTTCACACAAGTTGCCAATTTCGCAGAGGATGAATGCGAAGAGGGAGAACCAAAGAGAGAGTAGCTGTTAGGCGTCTGGACGGGCATATGTCACTCTTATTTCCTGGGAGGAAGAAGAATTGACCAAAGTCTCAGCCACGCACCGGGAACCAGTATAGGTCCTGAACCAAAATATTAGACTTGCGTACAGCTCAGAAAAAAAAAAAAAATCAGTTAAAAAACGGAGCTCACTGGAACTGCAATTCACAAACTCGCAGAGTAATAAAGGACAACTATCGTCCAAAAATCGGTTGTGGGAAGGCAACGAGGTGGACTTGAAAGCGAGGCAGAATAGCAGGAAACAGATTTCAAGAGGTACGTTGGAATAACCTTTAAAGCACAGGAAGAGGGGCACAACTTCGACAATGATGCACTTGGCCAATAAGGGCTTATGCATTTTCTCCTGAGTATATTCTGGAGAAAACACATACGCCTTTTTTGGCCAAGCAAGGAAGCGGGCATGCAAGTCTGCACTACAAAGAAGTATCACTTCCCACCAGTCCACAGGAACATCCACAAAAATGGTAAAAACCAGAAATTCAAGACAGGCCCTGGAGAACAGGGAGCTTTGTTATGCTGATGGGCTGTATGTAAATTGACAACTGCCTCTCTGGAGGAGTGCATTGTGTTCCCTAAAGCAAGTAAACAACAGAGATACAGAGCCATGGGCACTTCCAGTCTAGGGAATATACCTTGGGAAAACTGAAAATCAATAAGACAGAACCATCCCAAAATTTAGGGCTGCACTGCTTACAAAAACCTCATTTTGTGTACACCATCAGTATCCCAGGAAATATAAAAATGGTTCAAAAAATTGTGGTACTTACGTACGATGGAATATCCCTCAGCCAAGAAATCAATGTCATAAGACCAGTAGCAGCAAAATGAGTTGATTCAGGTACGATGATTCTAAGTGAAATAAGTCACACAGAAAAAGAAACGTATCATAAGATATCACTTATGAATATCCTGTAAACATGGCTACACATGAACTGAGTTAGGAAAGAGAACAGACTCTCACATTTAGGAAAAACTCTTATGCCTGCTTAAGGGGGAAGGAGAGGTGGGGTGATGCATAAACCAGAGTTTTATTAGAGCACAGGTACCGTTCCAAAAACCAACTATGGAATAGACAAGACCTACCTATACCTTCCTCAGTGAAAGGGACTCAAAACCCCATATTTCCCACAGAGTAATGTATCTGACTATTAATAATCTTAAAACCTATGTATTGATATGTCTCTGTAAGGGAATCAAGTGAGTCTAGAGAGCCATAAACATAGCAGCGAGAATCAGCTCAAACCCCCTATAAAAAGGAATTTCAAAAACAAAACAAAAAAACAGGGAAATTCTTTACAATTCCTTCAGGGTCTCTGATGAAACGTGGAATGACCATGTCTACAATGACAGCTGGATGTGGCATAAGGCTGGACACTTGGGACTGAGAGGATTGGTGAGATTGGGTGAGCAAATGCAGACCCTTTAAAGCAATAATGCATGGCACCCATTCCATGGGTCCCAACTCTCCAGGTTGAAGGGAATATTACTACAGCTATAACATGTACAGGAAACCTAGAGAATGGACACACTGTGAATACGAAAGGTTTCTAAAACTCAACGAATATTCCCTCTCCTGGTGCTCCAGTTTGACTTTCCAACTGCTTTACTATCAACCTCCCAACTTGGAGAGACAACCCCTTTACCCTCCTGGTTCTCACAGGTTGCCAATTTGGCAGAGGATGACAGGGAAGAGGGAGAACCAATGAGAGAGTAGCTGTTAGGCATTTGCAGGGGCATATGTCACTCTAATTTCCCGGCAGGAAGTAGAATTAACCAAAGTTTCAACCACCCACAGGGAAGCAGTATAGGTTTTCAACCAAAATATTGGACTTGCATTCAGCTCACAAAAAACGAGTTGAAAAATGGAGCTCAGTGGCAGAGCAATTCACAAACTGGCAGAGTAATAAAGGCCAACTATAGTCAAGAAATCTGTTGAGGGAAGGCAACGAAGCGGACATGAAACTGAGGCCGAATAGCAGGAAACAGATTTCAAGAGGTACGTTGGAATCGTCTGTAAAGCACAGGAAGAGGGGTACAACTGCGACAATGATGCACTTGGCCAAAAAGGGCGTATGCGTTTTATCCTGAATATATGCAGGAGAAAACGCATACGCCCTTTTTGGCCAAGCAAGCAAGCGGGCAATGCAAATCTGCACTACAAAGAAGTATCACTTCCCACCTGTCAAAAGGGACATCCACAAAATGTGTAAATACCAGAAAGGCAAGACAGTCCCTGGAGAACAGCGAGCCTTGTTATGCTGATGGGCGGGATGTAAATTGCCAACTGCCTATCTGGAGGAGTGCACTGTGTCCCCTAAAACAAGTAAACAACAGAGCTACAGAGCCAAGGGCACTTCCAGTCTAGGGAATATACCTTGGGAAAACTGAAAATCAATAAGACAGAGCCACACTCAAATTTAGGGCTGCACTGCTTACAAGAACCTCAACTTGGGTACACCTTAAATATCCCAGGAAAGATAAAAATGGTTCAAAAAATTGTGGTACTTACGTACGATGGAATATCCATCAGCCATGAAATCAATGTCATAAGACCAGTAGCATCAATATGAGTGCATTCACGTACGATGATTCTAAGTGAAATAAGTCACACAGAAAAAGAATCTTATCATAAGATATCACTTATGAAGATCCTGTAAACATGGCTACACATGAACTGAGTTAGGAAAGAGAATAGAGTCTCACATTTAGAAAACACTCTTATGCCTGCTTAAGGGGGAAGGAGAGGTGGGGTGATGCATAAAACCAGAGTTTGATATAAGCACAGGCACCGTTCCAAAAACCAACTATGGAATAGACAAGACCTACCTACACCATCCTCAGTGCAAGGGTCTCAAAACCCCATATTTCCCTCAGAGGAATATATCTGACTAGTAAGAATCTTAAAATCCATGTATTGATATGTCTCCATAAGGGAATCAAGTGTGTCTAGATTGGCATAAACATGGCAGCGAGAATCAGCTCAAAGCCACTATAAAACGGAATTTCAAAAACAAAACAAAAAAACAGGGAAATTCTTTTCAATTCCTTCAGGGTCTCTGATGAAACCTGGAATGTCCCTGTCTACAATGACAGCTCGATGTGGCATAAGGCTGGACACTTGGGACTGAGAGGATTGGTGAGATTGGGTGAACAATTGCAGACCCTTTAAAGCAATAATGCATGGCACCCATTCCATGGGTTCCAAGTCTCCAGGTTGAAGGGATTATTACTACAGCTATAACATGTACGGGAAACCTAGAGAATGGACACACTGTGAATACGAAAGGTTTCTAAAACTCAACGAATAGTCCCTCTCCTGGTTCTCCGGTTTGACTTTCCAACTGCTTTACTATCAATCTCCCAAATTGTAGAGACAGCCCCTTTAACCTCCTGGTTCTCACAGTTTGACAATTTGGGAGAGGATGAAAGGGAAGAGGGAGAACCAATGAGAGAGTAGCTGTTAGGCACTTGGACGGGCATATGTCACTCTAATTTCCCAGCAGGAAGAAGAATTAACCAAAGTCTCAACCACACACTGGGAACCAGTATAGCTCCTGAAACAAAACTTTGGACTTGCATTCAGCTCACAAAAAACGAGTTGAAAAATGGAGCTCAGTGGCAGAGCAATTCACAATTAGGCATAGTAATAAAAGCCAACTATCGTCCAGAAATCTGTTGAGGGAAGGCAACGAAGCGGACTTGAAAGTGAGGCCAAATAGCAGGAAACAGATTTCAAGAGGTACGTTGGAATCGTCTGTAAAGCACAGGAAGAGGGGCACAACTTCGACAATGATGCACTTGGCCAAAAAGGGCGTATGCATTTTCTCCTGAATATATGCAGGAGAAAACGCATACGCCCTTTCTGGCCAAGCAAGCAAGCGGGCAATGCAAATCTGCACTACAAAGAATTATCACTTCCCACTGGTCAAAAGGGACATCCAAAAAATGTGTAAATACCAGAGAGGCAAGACAGGCCCTGGAGAACAGTGAGCCTTGTTATGCTGATGGGCGGGATGTAAATTGCCAACTGCCTCACTGGAGGAGTGCATTGTGTTCCGTAAAACAAGTAAACAACAGAGCTACAGAGCCAAGGGCACTTCCAGTCTACGGAATATACCTTGGGAAAACTGAAAATCAATAAGACAGAGCCACCCACAAATTTAGGGCTGCACTGCTTACAAGAACCTCAACTTGGGTACACCTTAAATATCCCAGGAAATATAAAAATGGTTCCAAAAATTGAGGTACTTACGTACGATGGAATATCCCTCAGCCATGAAATCAATGTCATAAGACCAGTAGCATCAATATGAGAGGATTCAGGTACGGTGATTCTAAATAAAATAAGTCACACAGAAAAAGAAGCTTATCATAAGATATCACTTATGAAGATCCTGTAAACATGGCTACACATGAAATGAGTTACGAAAGAAAACAGAGTCTCACATTTAGAAAACACTCTTATGCCTGCTTAAGGGGGAAGGAGAGGTGGGGTGATGCATAAAACCAGAGTTTGATATAAGCACAGGTACCATTCCAAAAACCAACTATGGAATAGACAAGACCTACCTATACCTTCCTCAGTGAAAGGGATTCAAAACCCCATATTTCCCGCAGAGGAATATATCTGACTAGTAAGAAACTAAAAACCTATGTATTGATATGTCTACATAAGGGAATCAAGTGTGTCTAGACTGGCATAAACATGGCAGCGAGAATCAGCTCAAACACACTATAAAAAGGAATTTCAAAAACAAAACAAAAAAAGAGGGACATTCTTTACAATTCCTTCAGGGTCTCTGATGAAACCTGGAATGACCCTGTCTACAATGACAGCTGGATGTGGCATAAGGCTAGACACTTGGGACTGAAAGGATTGGTGAGATTGGGTGAGCAAATGCAGATGCTTGAAAGCAATAATGCATGGCACCCATTCCATGGGTCAGAACTCTCCAGGTTCAAGGGAATATTACTACAGCTATAACATGTATGGGAAACCTAGAGAATGGACACACTGTGAATACGAAAGGTTTCTAAAACTCAACGAGTAGTCCCTCTCCTGGTGCTCCAGTTTTACTTTCCAAGTGCTTTACTATCAATCTCCCAACTTGGAGAGACAGGGCCTTTAACCTCCTGGTTCTCACAGTTTGCCAATTTGGCAGAGGATGAAAGGGAAAAGGGAGAACCAATGAGAGAGATGCTGTTAGGCATTTGGACGGGCATATGTCACTCTTATTTCCCGGCAGGAAGAAGAATTAACCAAATTTGCAACCACCCTCTGGGAACCAGTATAGGTCCTGAACCAAAATTTTGCACATGCGTTCAGCTCAAAAAAAACGAGTGGAAAAATGGAGCCCAAGGGCACAGAAATGCACAAACTGGCAGAGTAATAAAGGACAACTATCATCCAAAAATCTGTTGAGGGAAGACAATGAGGTGGACTTGAAAGCGAGGCAGAATAGCAGGAAACAGATTTCAAGAGGTACGTTGGAATCACCTGTAAAGCACAGGAAGAGGGTCACAACTTCGACAATGATGCACTTGCACAAAAAGGGTGTATGCATTTTCTCCTGAATATATGCAGGAGAAAACGCATACACCCTTTTTGGCCAAGAAAGCAAGAAAACAATGCAAATCTGAACTACAAAGAAGTATCACTTCCCACCAGTCAAAAGGGATATCCACAAAATATGTAAAAACCAGAAAGGCAAGACAGGCCCTGGAGAACAGGGAGCATTGTTATGCTCTTGGGCGGGATGTAAATTGCCAACTGCCCCACTGGAGGAGTGCATTGTGTTCCCTGAAACAAGTAAACTACAGAGCTACAGAGCCAAGGGCATTTCCAGTCTAGGGAATATACCTTGGGAAAACTGAAAATCAATAAGACAGATCCACCCTCAAATTTAATGCTGCACTGCTCACAAGAACCTCAAGTTGGGTACACAGGAAATATCCTAGGAAAGATAAAAATGGTTCAAAAAATTGTGGTACTTACGTACGATAGAATATCCCTCAGCCATGAAGTCAATGTCATAAGACCAGTAGCAGCAAAATGAGTGGATTCAGGCACGATGATTCTAAGTGAAATAAGTCACACAGAAAAAGAAGCTTATCATAAGATATCACTTATGAAGATCCTGTAAACATGGCTACACATTAACTGAGTTAGGAAAGAGAACAGAGTCTCACATTAAGAAAACACTCTTATGCCTGCTTAAGGGGCAAGGAGAGGTGAGGTGATACATAAAACCAGAGTTTGATATAAGCACAGGTACTGTTCCAAAAACCAACTATGGAATAGACAAGACCTACACCTTCCTCAGTGAAAGGGACTCAAAACCCCATATTTCCCGCAGAGGAATATATCTGACTAGTAAGAATCTTAAAACCAATATATTGATATGTCTCCGTAAGGGAATCAAGTGTGCCTAGAGTGGCATAAACATGGCAGCAAGAATCAGCTCAAACCCACTATAAAAAGGAATTTCAAAAACAAAACAAAAAAACAGGGAAATTCTTTACAATTCCTTCAGGGTCTCTGATGAAACGTGGAATTTCCCTGTCTACAATGACAGCTGGATGTGGCATAAGTCTGGACACTTGGGACTGAGAGGATTGGTGAGATTGGGTGAGCAAATGCAGACCATTTAAAGCAATAATGCATGGCACCCATTCCATGGGTCCCAACTCTCCAGGTTGAAGGGAATATTACTACAAATATAACATGAACGGGAAACCTAGAGAATGGACACACTGTGAATACGAAAGGTCTCTAAAACTCAACGAATAGTCCCTCTCCTGGTGCTACGGTTTGACTTTCCACCTCCTTTACTATAAACTTCCCAACCTGGAGAGATAGCATCTTTAACATACTCTTTCACACAAGTTGCCAATTTCGCAGAGGATGAATGCGAAGAGGGAGAACCAAAGAGAGAGTAGCTGTTAGGCGTCTGGACGGGCATATGTCACTCTTATTTCCTGGGAGGAAGAAGAATTGACCAAAGTCTCAGCCACGCACCGGGAACCAGTATAGGTCCTGAACCAAAATATTAGACTTGCGTACAGCTCAGAAAAAAAAAAAAATCAGTTAAAAAACGGAGCTCACTGGAACTGCAATTCACAAACTCGCAGAGTAATAAAGGACAACTATCGTCCAAAAATCGGTTGTGGGAAGGCAACGAGGTGGACTTGAAAGCGAGGCAGAATAGCAGGAAACAGATTTCAAGAGGTACGTTGGAATAACCTTTAAAGCACAGGAAGAGGGGCACAACTTCGACAATGATGCACTTGGCCAATAAGGGCTTATGCATTTTCTCCTGAGTATATTCTGGAGAAAACACATACGCCTTTTTTGGCCAAGCAAGGAAGCGGGCATGCAAGTCTGCACTACAAAGAAGTATCACTTCCCACCAGTCCACAGGAACATCCACAAAAATGGTAAAAACCAGAAATTCAAGACAGGCCCTGGAGAACAGGGAGCTTTGTTATGCTGATGGGCTGTATGTAAATTGACAACTGCCTCTCTGGAGGAGTGCATTGTGTTCCCTAAAGCAAGTAAACAACAGAGATACAGAGCCATGGGCACTTCCAGTCTAGGGAATATACCTTGGGAAAACTGAAAATCAATAAGACAGAACCATCCCAAAATTTAGGGCTGCACTGCTTACAAAAACCTCATTTTGTGTACACCATCAGTATCCCAGGAAATATAAAAATGGTTCAAAAAATTGTGGTACTTACGTACGATGGAATATCCCTCAGCCAAGAAATCAATGTCATAAGACCAGTAGCAGCAAAATGAGGTGATTCAGGTACGATGATTCTAAGTGAAATAAGTCACACAGAAAAAGAAACGTATCATAAGATATCACTTATGAATATCCTGTAAACATGGCTACACATGAACTGAGTTAGGAAAGAGAACAGACTCTCACATTTAGGAAAAACTCTTATGCCTGCTTAAGGGGGAAGGAGAGGTGGGGTGATGCATAAACCAGAGTTTTATTAGAGCACAGGTACCGTTCCAAAAACCAACTATGGAATAGACAAGACCTACCTATACCTTCCTCAGTGAAAGGGACTCAAAACCCCATATTTCCCGCAGAGTAATGTATCTGACTATTAATAATCTTAAAACCTATGTATTGATATGTCTCTGTAAGGGAATCAAGTGAGTCTAGAGAGCCATAAACATAGCAGCGAGAATCAGCTCAAACCCCCTATAAAAAGGAATTTCAAAAACAAAACAAAAAAACAGGGAAATTCTTTACAATTCCTTCAGGGTCTCTGATGAAACGTGGAATGACCATGTCTACAATGACAGCTGGATGTGGCATAAGGCTGGACACTTGGGACTGAGAGGATTGGTGAGATTGGGTGAGCAAATGCAGACCCTTTAAAGCAATAATGCATGGCACCCATTCCATGGGTCCCAACTCTCCAGGTTGAAGGGAATATTACTACAGCTATAACATGTACAGGAAACCTAGAGAATGGACACACTGTGAATACGAAAGGTTTCTAAAACTCAACGAATATTCCCTCTCCTGGTGCTCCAGTTTGACTTTCCAACTGCTTTACTATCAACCTCCCAACTTGGAGAGACAACCCCTTTACCCTCCTGGTTCTCACAGGTTGCCAATTTGGCAGAGGATGACAGGGAAGAGGGAGAACCAATGAGAGAGTAGCTGTTAGGCATTTGCAGGGGCATATGTCACTCTAATTTCCCGGCAGGAAGTAGAATTAACCAAAGTTTCAACCACCCACAGGGAAGCAGTATAGGTTTTCAACCAAAATATTGGACTTGCATTCAGCTCACAAAAAACGAGTTGAAAAATGGAGCTCAGTGGCAGAGCAATTCACAAACTGGCAGAGTAATAAAGGCCAACTATAGTCAAGAAATCTGTTGAGGGAAGGCAACGAAGCGGACATGAAACTGAGGCCGAATAGCAGGAAACAGATTTCAAGAGGTACGTTGGAATCGTCTGTAAAGCACAGGAAGAGGGGTACAACTGCGACAATGATGCACTTGGCCAAAAAGGGCGTATGCGTTTTATCCTGAATATATGCAGGAGAAAACGCATACGCCCTTTTTGGCCAAGCAAGCAAGCGGGCAATGCAAATCTGCACTACAAAGAAGTATCACTTCCCACCTGTCAAAAGGGACATCCACAAAATGTGTAAATACCAGAAAGGCAAGACAGTCCCTGGAGAACAGCGAGCCTTGTTATGCTGATGGGCGGGATGTAAATTGCCAACTGCCTATCTGGAGGAGTGCACTGTGTCCCCTAAAACAAGTAAACAACAGAGCTACAGAGCCAAGGGCACTTCCAGTCTAGGGAATATACCTTGGGAAAACTGAAAATCAATAAGACAGAGCCACACTCAAATTTAGGGCTGCACTGCTTACAAGAACCTCAACTTGGGTACACCTTAAATATCCCAGGAAAGATAAAAATGGTTCAAAAAATTGTGGTACTTACGTACGATGGAATATCCATCAGCCATGAAATCAATGTCATAAGACCAGTAGCATCAATATGAGTGCATTCACGTACGATGATTCTAAGTGAAATAAGTCACACAGAAAAAGAATCTTATCATAAGATATCACTTATGAAGATCCTGTAAACATGGCTACACATGAACTGAGTTAGGAAAGAGAATAGAGTCTCACATTTAGAAAACACTCTTATGCCTGCTTAAGGGGGAAGGAGAGGTGGGGTGATGCATAAAACCAGAGTTTGATATAAGCACAGGCACCGTTCCAAAAACCAACTATGGAATAGACAAGACCTACCTACACCATCCTCAGTGCAAGGGTCTCAAAACCCCATATTTCCCTCAGAGGAATATATCTGACTAGTAAGAATCTTAAAATCCATGTATTGATATGTCTCCATAAGGGAATCAAGTGTGTCTAGATTGGCATAAACATGGCAGCGAGAATCAGCTCAAAGCCACTATAAAACGGAATTTCAAAAACAAAACAAAAAAACAGGGAAATTCTTTTCAATTCCTTCAGGGTCTCTGATGAAACCTGGAATGTCCCTGTCTACAATGACAGCTCGATGTGGCATAAGGCTGGACACTTGGGACTGAGAGGATTGGTGAGATTGGGTGAACAATTGCAGACCCTTTAAAGCAATAATGCATGGCACCCATTCCATGGGTTCCAAGTCTCCAGGTTGAAGGGATTATTACTACAGCTATAACATGTACGGGAAACCTAGAGAATGGACACACTGTGAATACGAAAGGTTTCTAAAACTCAACGAATAGTCCCTCTCCTGGTTCTCCGGTTTGACTTTCCAACTGCTTTACTATCAATCTCCCAAATTGTAGAGACAGCCCCTTTAACCTCCTGGTTCTCACAGTTTGACAATTTGGGAGAGGATGAAAGGGAAGAGGGAGAACCAATGAGAGAGTAGCTGTTAGGCACTTGGACGGGCATATGTCACTCTAATTTCCCAGCAGGAAGAAGAATTAACCAAAGTCTCAACCACACACTGGGAACCAGTATAGCTCCTGAAACAAAACTTTGGACTTGCATTCAGCTCACAAAAAACGAGTTGAAAAATGGAGCTCAGTGGCAGAGCAATTCACAATTAGGCATAGTAATAAAAGCCAACTATCGTCCAGAAATCTGTTGAGGGAAGGCAACGAAGCGGACTTGAAAGTGAGGCCAAATAGCAGGAAACAGATTTCAAGAGGTACGTTGGAATCGTCTGTAAAGCACAGGAAGAGGGGCACAACTTCGACAATGATGCACTTGGCCAAAAAGGGCGTATGCATTTTCTCCTGAATATATGCAGGAGAAAACGCATACGCCCTTTCTGGCCAAGCAAGCAAGCGGGCAATGCAAATCTGCACTACAAAGAATTATCACTTCCCACTGGTCAAAAGGGACATCCAAAAAATGTGTAAATACCAGAGAGGCAAGACAGGCCCTGGAGAACAGTGAGCCTTGTTATGCTGATGGGCGGGATGTAAATTGCCAACTGCCTCACTGGAGGAGTGCATTGTGTTCCGTAAAACAAGTAAACAACAGAGCTACAGAGCCAAGGGCACTTCCAGTCTACGGAATATACCTTGGGAAAACTGAAAATCAATAAGACAGAGCCACCCACAAATTTAGGGCTGCACTGCTTACAAGAACCTCAACTTGGGTACACCTTAAATATCCCAGGAAATATAAAAATGGTTCCAAAAATTGAGGTACTTACGTACGATGGAATATCCCTCAGCCATGAAATCAATGTCATAAGACCAGTAGCATCAATATGAGAGGATTCAGGTACGGTGATTCTAAATAAAATAAGTCACACAGAAAAAGAAGCTTATCATAAGATATCACTTATGAAGATCCTGTAAACATGGCTACACATGAAATGAGTTACGAAAGAAAACAGAGTCTCACATTTAGAAAACACTCTTATGCCTGCTTAAGGGGGAAGGAGAGGTGGGGTGATGCATAAAACCAGAGTTTGATATAAGCACAGGTACCATTCCAAAAACCAACTATGGAATAGACAAGACCTACCTATACCTTCCTCAGTGAAAGGGATTCAAAACCCCATATTTCCCGCAGAGGAATATATCTGACTAGTAAGAAACTAAAAACCTATGTATTGATATGTCTACATAAGGGAATCAAGTGTGTCTAGACTGGCATAAACATGGCAGCGAGAATCAGCTCAAACACACTATAAAAAGGAATTTCAAAAACAAAACAAAAAAAGAGGGACATTCTTTACAATTCCTTCAGGGTCTCTGATGAAACCTGGAATGACCCTGTCTACAATGACAGCTGGATGTGGCATAAGGCTAGACACTTGGGACTGAAAGGATTGGTGAGATTGGGTGAGCAAATGCAGATGCTTGAAAGCAATAATGCATGGCACCCATTCCATGGGTCAGAACTCTCCAGGTTCAAGGGAATATTACTACAGCTATAACATGTATGGGAAACCTAGAGAATGGACACACTGTGAATACGAAAGGTTTCTAAAACTCAACGAGTAGTCCCTCTCCTGGTGCTCCAGTTTTACTTTCCAAGTGCTTTACTATCAATCTCCCAACTTGGAGAGACAGGGCCTTTAACCTCCTGGTTCTCACAGTTTGCCAATTTGGCAGAGGATGAAAGGGAAAAGGGAGAACCAATGAGAGAGATGCTGTTAGGCATTTGGACGGGCATATGTCACTCTTATTTCCCGGCAGGAAGAAGAATTAACCAAATTTGCAACCACCCTCCGGGAACCAGTATAGGTCCTGAACCAAAATTTTGCACATGCGTTCAGCTCAAAAAAAACGAGTGGAAAAATGGAGCCCAAGGGCACAGAAATGCACAAACTGGCAGAGTAATAAAGGACAACTATCATCCAAAAATCTGTTGAGGGAAGACAATGAGGTGGACTTGAAAGCGAGGCAGAATAGCAGGAAACAGATTTCAAGAGGTACGTTGGAATCACCTGTAAAGCACAGGAAGAGGGTCACAACTTCGACAATGATGCACTTGCACAAAAAGGGTGTATGCATTTTCTCCTGAATATATGCAGGAGAAAACGCATACACCCTTTTTGGCCAAGAAAGCAAGAAAACAATGCAAATCTGAACTACAAAGAAGTATCACTTCCCACCAGTCAAAAGGGATATCCACAAAATATGTAAAAACCAGAAAGGCAAGACAGGCCCTGGAGAACAGGGAGCATTGTTATGCTCTTGGGCGGGATGTAAATTGCCAACTGCCCCACTGGAGGAGTGCATTGTGTTCCCTGAAACAAGTAAACTACAGAGCTACAGAGCCAAGGGCATTTCCAGTCTAGGGAATATACCTTGGGAAAACTGAAAATCAATAAGACAGATCCACCCTCAAATTTAATGCTGCACTGCTCACAAGAACCTCAAGTTGGGTACACAGGAAATATCCTAGGAAAGATAAAAATGGTTCAAAAAATTGTGGTACTTACGTACGATAGAATATCCCTCAGCCATGAAGTCAATGTCATAAGACCAGTAGCAGCAAAATGAGTGGATTCAGGCACGATGATTCTAAGTGAAATAAGTCACACAGAAAAAGAAGCTTATCATAAGATATCACTTATGAAGATCCTGTAAACATGGCTACACATTAACTGAGTTAGGAAAGAGAACAGAGTCTCACATTAAGAAAACACTCTTATGCCTGCTTAAGGGGCAAGGAGAGGTGAGGTGATACATAAAACCAGAGTTTGATATAAGCACAGGTACTGTTCCAAAAACCAACTATGGAATAGACAAGACCTACACCTTCCTCAGTGAAAGGGACTCAAAACCCCATATTTCCCGCAGAGGAATATATCTGACTAGTAAGAATCTTAAAACCAATATATTGATATGTCTCCGTAAGGGAATCAAGTGTGCCTAGAGTGGCATAAACATGGCAGCAAGAATCAGCTCAAACCCACTATAAAAAGGAATTTCAAAAACAAAACAAAAAAACAGGGAAATTCTTTACAATTCCTTCAGGGTCTCTGATGAAACGTGGAATTTCCCTGTCTACAATGACAGCTGGATGTGGCATAAGTCTGGACACTTGGGACTGAGAGGATTGGTGAGATTGGGTGAGCAAATGCAGACCATTTAAAGCAATAATGCATGGCACCCATTCCATGGGTCCCAACTCTCCAGGTTGAAGGGAATATTACTACAAATATAACATGAACGGGAAACCTAGAGAATGGACACACTGTGAATACGAAAGGTCTCTAAAACTCAACGAATAGTCCCTCTCCTGGTGCTACGGTTTGACTTTCCACCTCCTTTACTATAAACTTCCCAACCTGGAGAGATAGCATCTTTAACATCCTCTTTCACACAAGTTGCCAATTTCGCAGAGGATGAATGCGAAGAGGGAGAACCAAAGAGAGAGTAGCTGTTAGGCGTCTGGACGGGCATATGTCACTCTTATTTCCTGGGAGGAAGAAGAATTGACCAAAGTCTCAGCCACGCACCGGGAACCAGTATAGGTCCTGAACCAAAATATTAGACTTGCGTACAGCTCAGAAAAAAAAAAAAAATCAGTTATAAAACGGAGCTCACTGGAACTGCAATTCACAAACTCGCAGAGTAATAAAGGACAACTATCGTCCAAAAATCGGTTGTGGGAAGGCAACGAGGTGGACTTGAAAGCGAGGCAGAATAGCAGGAAACAGATTTCAAGAGGTACGTTGGAATAACCTTTAAAGCACAGGAAGAGGGGCACAACTTCGACAATGATGCACTTGGCCAATAAGGGCTTATGCATTTTCTCCTGAGTATATTCTGGAGAAAACACATACGCCTTTTTTGGCCAAGCAAGGAAGCGGGCATGCAAGTCTGCACTACAAAGAAGTATCACTTCCCACCAGTCCACAGGAACATCCACAAAAATGGTAAAAACCAGAAATTCAAGACAGGCCCTGGAGAACAGGGAGCTTTGTTATGCTGATGGGCTGTATGTAAATTGACAACTGCCTCTCTGGAGGAGTGCATTGTGTTCCCTAAAGCAAGTAAACAACAGAGATACAGAGCCATGGGCACTTCCAGTCTAGGGAATATACCTTGGGAAAACTGAAAATCAATAAGACAGAACCATCCCAAAATTTAGGGCTGCACTGCTTACAAAAACCTCATTTTGTGTACACCATCAGTATCCCAGGAAATATAAAAATGGTTCAAAAAATTGTGGTACTTACGTACGATGGAATATCCCTCAGCCAAGAAATCAATGTCATAAGACCAGTAGCAGCAAAATGAGGTGATTCAGGTACGATGATTCTAAGTGAAATAAGTCACACAGAAAAAGAAACGTATCATAAGATATCACTTATGAATATCCTGTAAACATGGCTACACATGAACTGAGTTAGGAAAGAGAACAGACTCTCACATTTAGGAAAAACTCTTATGCCTGCTTAAGGGGGAAGGAGAGGTGGGGTGATGCATAAACCAGAGTTTTATTAGAGCACAGGTACCGTTCCAAAAACCAACTATGGAATAGACAAGACCTACCTATACCTTCCTCAGTGAAAGGGACTCAAAACCCCATATTTCCCGCAGAGTAATGTATCTGACTATTAATAATCTTAAAACCTATGTATTGATATGTCTCTGTAAGGGAATCAAGTGAGTCTAGAGAGCCATAAACATAGCAGCGAGAATCAGCTCAAACCCCCTATAAAAAGGAATTTCAAAAACAAAACAAAAAAACAGGGAAATTCTTTACAATTCCTTCAGGGTCTCTGATGAAACGTGGAATGACCATGTCTACAATGACAGCTGGATGTGGCATAAGGCTGGACACTTGGGACTGAGAGGATTGGTGAGATTGGGTGAGCAAATGCAGACCCTTTAAAGCAATAATGCATGGCACCCATTCCATGGGTCCCAACTCTCCAGGTTGAAGGGAATATTACTACAGCTATAACATGTACAGGAAACCTAGAGAATGGACACACTGTGAATACGAAAGGTTTCTAAAACTCAACGAATATTCCCTCTCCTGGTGCTCCAGTTTGACTTTCCAACTGCTTTACTATCAACCTCCCAACTTGGAGAGACAACCCCTTTACCCTCCTGGTTCTCACAGGTTGCCAATTTGGCAGAGGATGACAGGGAAGAGGGAGAACCAATGAGAGAGTAGCTGTTAGGCATTTGCAGGGGCATATGTCACTCTAATTTCCCGGCAGGAAGTAGAATTAACCAAAGTTTCAACCACCCACAGGGAAGCAGTATAGGTTTTCAACCAAAATATTGGACTTGCATTCAGCTCACAAAAAACGAGTTGAAAAATGGAGCTCAGTGGCAGAGCAATTCACAAACTGGCAGAGTAATAAAGGCCAACTATAGTCAAGAAATCTGTTGAGGGAAGGCAACGAAGCGGACATGAAACTGAGGCCGAATAGCAGGAAACAGATTTCAAGAGGTACGTTGGAATCGTCTGTAAAGCACAGGAAGAGGGGTACAACTGCGACAATGATGCACTTGGCCAAAAAGGGCGTATGCGTTTTATCCTGAATATATGCAGGAGAAAACGCATACGCCCTTTTTGGCCAAGCAAGCAAGCGGGCAATGCAAATCTGCACTACAAAGAAGTATCACTTCCCACCTGTCAAAAGGGACATCCACAAAATGTGTAAATACCAGAAAGGCAAGACAGTCCCTGGAGAACAGCGAGCCTTGTTATGCTGATGGGCGGGATGTAAATTGCCAACTGCCTATCTGGAGGAGTGCACTGTGTCCCCTAAAACAAGTAAACAACAGAGCTACAGAGCCAAGGGCACTTCCAGTCTAGGGAATATACCTTGGGAAAACTGAAAATCAATAAGACAGAGCCACACTCAAATTTAGGGCTGCACTGCTTACAAGAACCTCAACTTGGGTACACCTTAAATATCCCAGGAAAGATAAAAATGGTTCAAAAAATTGTGGTACTTACGTACGATGGAATATCCATCAGCCATGAAATCAATGTCATAAGACCAGTAGCATCAATATGAGTGCATTCACGTATGATGATTCTAAGTGAAATAAGTCACACAGAAAAAGAATCTTATCATAAGATATCACTTATGAAGATCCTGTAAACATGGCTACACATGAACTGAGTTAGGAAAGAGAATAGAGTCTCACATTTAGAAAACACTCTTATGCCTGCTTAAGGGGGAAGGAGAGGTGGGGTGATGCATAAAACCAGAGTTTGATATAAGCACAGGCACCGTTCCAAAAACCAACTATGGAATAGACAAGACCTACCTACACCATCCTCAGTGCAAGGGTCTCAAAACCCCATATTTCCCTCAGAGGAATATATCTGACTAGTAAGAATCTTAAAATCCATGTATTGATATGTCTCCATAAGGGAATCAAGTGTGTCTAGATTGGCATAAACATGGCAGCGAGAATCAGCTCAAAGCCACTATAAAACGGAATTTCAAAAACAAAACAAAAAAACAGGGAAATTCTTTTCAATTCCTTCAGGGTCTCTGATGAAACCTGGAATGTCCCTGTCTACAATGACAGCTCGATGTGGCATAAGGCTGGACACTTGGGACTGAGAGGATTGGTGAGATTGGGTGAACAATTGCAGACCCTTTAAAGCAATAATGCATGGCACCCATTCCATGGGTTCCAAGTCTCCAGGTTGAAGGGATTATTACTACAGCTATAACATGTACGGGAAACCTAGAGAATGGACACACTGTGAATACGAAAGGTTTCTAAAACTCAACGAATAGTCCCTCTCCTGGTTCTCCGGTTTGACTTTCCAACTGCTTTACTATCAATCTCCCAAATTGTAGAGACAGCCCCTTTAACCTCCTGGTTCTCACAGTTTGACAATTTGGGAGAGGATGAAAGGGAAGAGGGAGAACCAATGAGAGAGTAGCTGTTAGGCACTTGGACGGGCATATGTCACTCTAATTTCCCAGCAGGAAGAAGAATTAACCAAAGTCTCAACCACACACTGGGAACCAGTATAGCTCCTGAAACAAAACTTTGGACTTGCATTCAGCTCACAAAAAACGAGTTGAAAAATGGAGCTCAGTGGCAGAGCAATTCACAATTAGGCATAGTAATAAAAGCCAACTATCGTCCAGAAATCTGTTGAGGGAAGGCAACGAAGCGGACTTGAAAGTGAGGCCAAATAGCAGGAAACAGATTTCAAGAGGTACGTTGGAATCGTCTGTAAAGCACAGGAAGAGGGGCACAACTTCGACAATGATGCACTTGGCCAAAAAGGGCGTATGCATTTTCTCCTGAATATATGCAGGAGAAAACGCATACGCCCTTTCTGGCCAAGCAAGCAAGCGGGCAATGCAAATCTGCACTACAAAGAATTATCACTTCCCACTGGTCAAAAGGGACATCCAAAAAATGTGTAAATACCAGAGAGGCAAGACAGGCCCTGGAGAACAGTGAGCCTTGTTATGCTGATGGGCGGGATGTAAATTGCCAACTGCCTCACTGGAGGAGTGCATTGTGTTCCGTAAAACAAGTAAACAACAGAGCTACAGAGCCAAGGGCACTTCCAGTCTACGGAATATACCTTGGGAAAACTGAAAATCAATAAGACAGAGCCACCCACAAATTTAGGGCTGCACTGCTTACAAGAACCTCAACTTGGGTACACCTTAAATATCCCAGGAAATATAAAAATGGTTCCAAAAATTGAGGTACTTACGTACGATGGAATATCCCTCAGCCATGAAATCAATGTCATAAGACCAGTAGCATCAATATGAGAGGATTCAGGTACGGTGATTCTAAATAAAATAAGTCACACAGAAAAAGAAGCTTATCATAAGATATCACTTATGAAGATCCTGTATACATGGCTACACATGAAATGAGTTACGAAAGAAAACAGAGTCTCACATTTAGAAAACACTCTTATGCCTGCTTAAGGGGGAAGGAGAGGTGGGGTGATGCATAAAACCAGAGTTTGATATAAGCACAGGTACCATTCCAAAAACCAACTATGGAATAGACAAGACCTACCTATACCTTCCTCAGTGAAAGGGATTCAAAACCCCATATTTCCCGCAGAGGAATATATCTGACTAGTAAGAAACTAAAAACCTATGTATTGATATGTCTACATAAGGGAATCAAGTGTGTCTAGACTGGCATAAACATGGCAGCGAGAATCAGCTCAAACACACTATAAAAAGGAATTTCAAAAACAAAACAAAAAAAGAGGGACATTCTTTACAATTCCTTCAGGGTCTCTGATGAAACCTGGAATGACCCTGTCTACAATGACAGCTGGATGTGGCATAAGGCTAGACACTTGGGACTGAAAGGATTGGTGAGATTGGGTGAGCAAATGCAGATGCTTGAAAGCAATAATGCATGGCACCCATTCCATGGGTCAGAACTCTCCAGGTTCAAGGGAATATTACTACAGCTATAACATGTATGGGAAACCTAGAGAATGGACACACTGTGAATACGAAAGGTTTCTAAAACTCAACGAGTAGTCCCTCTCCTGGTGCTCCAGTTTTACTTTCCAAGTGCTTTACTATCAATCTCCCAACTTGGAGAGACAGGGCCTTTAACCTCCTGGTTCTCACAGTTTGCCAATTTGGCAGAGGATGAAAGGGAAAAGGGAGAACCAATGAGAGAGATGCTGTTAGGCATTTGGACGGGCATATGTCACTCTTATTTCCCGGCAGGAAGAAGAATTAACCAAATTTGCAACCACCCTCCGGGAACCAGTATAGGTCCTGAACCAAAATTTTGCACATGCGTTCAGCTCAAAAAAAACGAGTGGAAAAATGGAGCCCAAGGGCACAGAAATGCACAAACTGGCAGAGTAATAAAGGACAACTATCATCCAAAAATCTGTTGAGGGAAGACAATGAGGTGGACTTGAAAGCGAGGCAGAATAGCAGGAAACAGATTTCAAGAGGTACGTTGGAATCACCTGTAAAGCACAGGAAGAGGGTCACAACTTCGACAATGATGCACTTGCACAAAAAGGGTGTATGCATTTTCTCCTGAATATATGCAGGAGAAAACGCATACACCCTTTTTGGCCAAGAAAGCAAGAAAACAATGCAAATCTGAACTACAAAGAAGTATCACTTCCCACCAGTCAAAAGGGATATCCACAAAATATGTAAAAACCAGAAAGGCAAGACAGGCCCTGGAGAACAGGGAGCATTGTTATGCTCTTGGGCGGGATGTAAATTGCCAACTGCCCCACTGGAGGAGTGCATTGTGTTCCCTGAAACAAGTAAACTACAGAGCTACAGAGCCAAGGGCATTTCCAGTCTAGGGAATATACCTTGGGAAAACTGAAAATCAATAAGACAGATCCACCCTCAAATTTAATGCTGCACTGCTCACAAGAACCTCAAGTTGGGTACACAGGAAATATCCTAGGAAAGATAAAAATGGTTCAAAAAATTGTGGTACTTACGTACGATAGAATATCCCTCAGCCATGAAGTCAATGTCATAAGACCAGTAGCAGCAAAATGAGTGGATTCAGGCACGATGATTCTAAGTGAAATAAGTCACACAGAAAAAGAAGCTTATCATAAGATATCACTTATGAAGATCCTGTAAACATGGCTACACATTAACTGAGTTAGGAAAGAGAACAGAGTCTCACATTAAGAAAACACTCTTATGCCTGCTTAAGGGGCAAGGAGAGGTGAGGTGATACATAAAACCAGAGTTTGATATAAGCACAGGTACTGTTCCAAAAACCAACTATGGAATAGACAAGACCTACACCTTCCTCAGTGAAAGGGACTCAAAACCCCATATTTCCCGCAGAGGAATATATCTGACTAGTAAGAATCTTAAAACCAATATATTGATATGTCTCCGTAAGGGAATCAAGTGTGCCTAGAGTGGCATAAACATGGCAGCAAGAATCAGCTCAAACCCACTATAAAAAGGAATTTCAAAAACAAAACAAAAAAACAGGGAAATTCTTTACAATTCCTTCAGGGTCTCTGATGAAACGTGGAATTTCCCTGTCTACAATGACAGCTGGATGTGGCATAAGTCTGGACACTTGGGACTGAGAGGATTGGTGAGATTGGGTGAGCAAATGCAGACCATTTAAAGCAATAATGCATGGCACCCATTCCATGGGTCCCAACTCTCCAGGTTGAAGGGAATATTACTACAAATATAACATGAACGGGAAACCTAGAGAATGGACACACTGTGAATACGAAAGGTCTCTAAAACTCAACGAATAGTCCCTCTCCTGGTGCTACGGTTTGACTTTCCACCTCCTTTACTATAAACTTCCCAACCTGGAGAGATAGCATCTTTAACATCCTCTTTCACACAAGTTGCCAATTTCGCAGAGGATGAATGCGAAGAGGGAGAACCAAAGAGAGAGTAGCTGTTAGGCGTCTGGACGGGCATATGTCACTCTTATTTCCTGGGAGGAAGAAGAATTGACCAAAGTCTCAGCCACGCACCGGGAACCAGTATAGGTCCTGAAACAAAATATTAGACTTGCGTACAGCTCAGAAAAAAAAAAAATCAGTTAAAAAACGGAGCTCACTGGAACTGCAATTCACAAACTCGCAGAGTAATAAAGGACAACTATCGTCCAAAAATCGGTTGTGGGAAGGCAACGAGGTGGACTTGAAAGCGAGGCAGAATAGCAGGAAACAGATTTCAAGAGGTACGTTGGAATAACCTTTAAAGCACAGGAAGAGGGGCACAACTTCGACAATGATGCACTTGGCCAATAAGGGCTTATGCATTTTCTCCTGAGTATATTCTGGAGAAAACACATACGCCTTTTTTGGCCAAGCAAGGAAGCGGGCATGCAAGTCTGCACTACAAAGAAGTATCACTTCCCACCAGTCCACAGGAACATCCACAAAAATGGTAAAAACCAGAAATTCAAGACAGGCCCTGGAGAACAGGGAGCTTTGTTATGCTGATGGGCTGTATGTAAATTGACAACTGCCTCTCTGGAGGAGTGCATTGTGTTCCCTAAAGCAAGTAAACAACAGAGATACAGAGCCATGGGCACTTCCAGTCTAGGGAATATACCTTGGGAAAACTGAAAATCAATAAGACAGAACCATCCCAAAATTTAGGGCTGCACTGCTTACAAAAACCTCATTTTGTGTACACCATCAGTATCCCAGGAAATATAAAAATGGTTCAAAAAATTGTGGTACTTACGTACGATGGAATATCCCTCAGCCAAGAAATCAATGTCATAAGACCAGTAGCAGCAAAATGAGTTGATTCAGGTACGATGATTCTAAGTGAAATAAGTCACACAGAAAAAGAAACGTATCATAAGATATCACTTATGAAGATCCTGTAAACATGGCTACACATTAACTGAGCTAGGGAAGAGAACAGAGTCTCACATTTAGAAAAAAACTCTTATGCCTGCTTAAGGGGGAAGGAGCGGTGGGGTGATGCATAAAAACAGAGTTTGATATAAGCACAGGTACCGTTCCAAAAACCAACTATGGTATAGAGAAGACTTACACTTTCCTCAGTGAAAGGGATTCAAAACCACATATTTCCCGCAGAGGAATATATCTGAGTACTAAGAATCTTAAAACCTATGTATTGATATGTCTCCGTAAGGGAATCAAATGTGTCTAGACTGGCATAAAGATGGCAGCGAGAATCAGATCAAACCAACTATAAAACGGAATTTCAAAAACAAAACAAAAAAACAGTGAAATTCTTTACAATTCCTTCAGGCTCTCTGATGAACCTTGGAATGACACTATCTACAATGACAGCTGGAGGTGGCATAAGGCTGGACACATGGGACTGAGAGGATTGGTGAGATTGGGTGAGCAAATGCAGACCGTGTAAAGCAATAATGCATGTCACCCATTCCATGGGACACACCTCTCCAGGTTGAAGGGAATATTACTACAGCTATAACATGTATGGGAAACCTAGAGAATGGACACACTGTGAATACAAAAGGTTTCTAAACCTCAACGAAATATCCCTCTCCTGGTGCTCTATTTTTACTTTCTAACTGCTTTACTATCAATCACCAAATTTGGAGAGACAACACCTTTAATCTCCTGTTTCGCACAGCTTCCCAGTTTGGCAAAGGAAGAAAGGGAAGAGCGAGAACCAAAGATAGAGTAGCTGTTAGGCATTTGGACGGGCACATGTCACTCTTATTTCCCGGGAGGAAGAAGAATTAACCAAAGTCTCAGCCACCCCACGGGAACCAGTATAGGTCCTGAACCAAAATATGGGACTGGCGTTCAGCTCACAAAAAATGAGTTAGAAAAAGAGCTATAGGTCAGAGCAATTCACAAATTGGCAGAGTAATAAAGGACAACTATCATCCAAAAATCTGTTGAGGGAAGACAAGGAGGCGAACTTGAAAGTGAGGCTGAGTAGCAGGAAACAGATTTCAAGAGGTACGTTGGAATTGCCTTTAAAGCACAGGAAGAGGGGCACAACTTAGACAATGATGCACTTGTCCAAAAAGGGCATATGCGTTTTCCCCTGAGTATATTCAGGAGAAAACACATACGCTCTTTTTGGCCATCAAGCAAGCGGAAAATGTAAGTATGCACTACAAAGGAATTTCACTTCCCACCGGTCCAAAGAGCCATCCACAAAAAGGGTAAAACCAGAAATTCAAGACAGGCCCTGGAGAACAGGGAGCTTGTTATGCTGATGGGCGGGATGTAAAGTGCCAACTGCCTCTCTGGAGGAGTGCATTGTGTTCCCTAAAACAAATAATCAACAGAGCTACAGAGCCAAGGAAACTTCCAGTCTAGGGAATATACCTTGCGAAAACTGAAAATCAATAAGACAGAGCCACCCCCAAGTATAGGGCTGCACTGCTTACAAGATCCTCAATTTGGGTACACCTTAAATATCCCAGGAAATATAAAAATGGTTCAAAAAATTGTCGTACTTACGTACGATGGAATATCCATCAGCCATGAAATCAATGTCATAAGACCAGTAGCAGCAAAATGAGTGGATTCAGGTACGATGATTCTAAGTGAAATAAGTCACACAGAAAAAGAAACGTATCATAAAATATCACTTATGAAGATCCTGTAAACATGGCTACACATGAACTGAGTTAGGGAACAGAAGTGAGTCTCACACTTAGAAAACAATCTTATGCCTGCTTAAGGGGGAAGAAGAGGTGGGGTGATGCATAAAACCAGAGTTTGATATAAGCACAGGTACCGTTCCAAAAACCAACTATGGAATAGACAAGACCAACACTTTCCTCAGTGAAAGGGACTCAAAACGCCATATTTCCCGCAGAGGAATATATCTGACTAGAAAGAATCTTAAAACCTTTGTTTGATATGTCTCTGTAAGGGAAACAAGTGTTTCTAGACTGGCATAATCATGGCAGCGAGAATCATCTCAAACCCACTATAAAAAGGAATTTCAAAAACAAAACCAAAAAACAGGGAAATTCTTTACAATTCCTTCAGGGTCTCTGATGAAACGTGGAATGACCCTGTCTACAATGACAGCTGGATGTGGCATAAGTCTGGACACTTGGGACTGAGAGGATTGGTGAGATTGGGTGAGCAAATGCAGACCATTTAAAGCAATAATGCATGGCACCCATTCTATGGGTCCCAACTCTCCAGGTTGAAGGGAATATTACTACAAATATAACATGTACGGGAAACCTAGAGAATGGACACACTGTGAATACGAAAGTTCTTTAAAACTCAACGAATATTCCCTCTCCTGGTGCTCCGTTTTCACTTTCCATCTGTTTTACTATCAATCTCCCAACTTGGAGAGACAGCCCCTTTAACCTACTGGTTCTCACAGGTTGCCAAATTGGCAGAGGATGAAAGGGAAGAGGGAGAACCAATGAGAGAGTAGCTGTTAGGCAATTGGACGGGCATATGTCACTCTAAATTCCCGGGAGGAAGAAGAATTAACCAAAGTTGCAGCCACCCACCTGAAACCAATATAGGCCCTGAACGAAACTTTTGGACATGCGTTCAGCTCACAAAAAACGAGTTGAAAAATGGAGCTCAAGGGCACAGCAATTCACAAACTGGCAGAGTAATAAAGCACAACTATCATCACACAATCTGTTGAGGGAAGGCAACGAGGAGGAATTGAAATCGAGGCAGAATAGCAGGAAACAGATTTCAAGAGGTACATTGGAATCACCTGTAAAGCACAGGAAGAGGGGCACAACTTCGACAATGATGGACTTGGCCAAATAGGGCGTATGCATTTTTCCTGAATATATGCAGCAAAAAACGAATACGCCCATTTTGGCCAAGCAAGCAAGCAGGCAATGCAAATCTGCACTACAAAGAAGTATCACTTCCCACCGGTCAAAAGGGACATCAACAAAATATGTAAAAACCAGAAAGGCAAGACAGGCCCTGGAGAACAGGGAGCCTTGTTATGCTGATGGGCGGGATGTAAATTGCCAACTGCCTCACTGGAGGGGTGCATTGTGTTCCCTAAAACAAGTAAACAACAGAGCTAGAGAGCCAAGTGCACTTCCAGTCTAGAGAATATTCATTGGGAAAACTGAAAATCAATAAGACAGAGCCACCCTCAAATTTAGGGCTGCACTGCTTACAAGAACCTCAACTTGGGAACACCGGAAATATCCCAGGAAAGATAAAAATGGTTGAAAAAATTGTGGTACTTACGTACGATGGAATATCCCTCAGCCATGAAATCAATGTCATAAGACCAGTAGCAGCAAAATGAGTGGATTCAGGTACGATGATTCTAAGTGAAATAAGTCACACAGAAAAAGAAGCTTATCATAAGATATCACTTATGAAGATCCTGTAAACATGGCTACACATTAACTGAGTTAGGAAAGAGAAGAGAGTCTCACATTTAGAAAACACTCTTATGCCTGCTTAAGGGGGAAGGAGAGGTGGGGTGATGCATAAAACCAGAGTTTGATATGTGCACAGGTACCGTTCCAAAAACCAAGTATGGAATAGACAAGACCTACCTATACCTTCCTCAGTGAAAGGGACTCAAAACCCCATATTTCCCGCAGAGGAATATATCTGACTAGTAAGAATCTTAAAACCTAGGTATTGATATGTTTCCGTAAGGGAATCAAGTGGGTCTAGACTGGCATAAACATGGCAGCGAGAATCAGCTCAAAGCCACTATAAAAAGGAATTTCAAAAACAAAACAAAAAAAACAGGGAAATTCTTTACAATTCATTCAGGGTCTCTGATGAAACGTGGAATGACCATGTCTACAAGGACAGCTGGATGTGGCATAAGGCTGGCCTCTTGGGACTGTGAGGATTGAAGAGATTGCGTGAGCAAATGCAGACCCTTTAAAGCAATAATGCATGACCCCCATTCCATGGGTCCCAACTCTCCAGGTTGAAGGGAATATTATTACAGCTATAACATGTACGGGAAACCTAGAGAATGCACACACAGTGAATAGGAAAGGTCTTTAAAACTCAACGAATAGTCCCTCTCCTGGTGCTCCAGTTTGACGTTCCAACTGCTTTACTATCAATCTCCCAACTTAGAGAGACAGCCCCTTTAACCTCCTGGTTCTCACAGGTTGCCAATTTCGCAGAGGATGAATGAGAAGAGGGAGAACCAATGGGAGAGTAGCTGTTAGGCATTTGGACGGGCATATGTCACTCCTATTTCCCGGGAGGAAGAAGAATTGACCAAAGTCTCAGCCACCCACCGGGAACCAGTATAGTTTCTGAACCAAAATATTGGAATTGCGTTCAGCTCAGAGAAAACGAGTTAAAAAATGGAGCTCAGGGGCACAGCAATTCACAAACTGGCAGAGTAATAAAGGGCAACTATCTTCCAAAATTCTGTTGAGGGAAGGCAACGAGGCGAACTTGAAAGCGAGGCAGAATAGCAGGAAACAGCTTTCAAGATGTACGTTGGAATCACATGTAAAGCACAGGAAGAGGGGCACAACTTCGTCAATGATGCACTCGGCCAAAAACGGCGTATGCATTTTCTCCTGAACATATGCAGGAGAAAACGCATACGTCCTTTTTGACCAATCCAGCAAGTGTGCAATGCAAATCTGCAATACAAAGAAGTATCACTTCCCACCGGTCAAAAGGGACATCCACAAAATGTGTAAAGACCAGAAAGGCAAGACAGGCCCTTGAGAACAGGGAGCCTTGTTATGCTGATGGGCGGGATGTAAATTGCCAACTGCCTCTCTGGAGGAATGCATTGTGTTCCCTAAAACAAGTAAAAAACAGAGCTACAGAGCGAAGGGCACTTCCAGTCTAGGGAATATACCTTGGGAAAACTGAAAATCAATAAGACAGAGCCACCCCAAAATTTAGGGCTGCACTGCTTACAAGAACCTCAACTTGGGTACACTTTAAGTATCCCAGGAAAGATAAAAATGTTTCCAAAAATTGTGGTATTACGTACGATGGAATATCCCTCAGCCTTGAAATCAATGTCACAAGACCAGTAGCAGCAAAATGAGTGGATTCAGGTACGATGATTCTAAGTGAAATAAGTCACACAGAAAAAGAAACTTACCATAAGATATCACTTATGAAGATCCTGTAAACATGGCTACACATGAACTGAGTTAGGAAAGAGAAGAGAGTCTCACTTTTAGAAAACACTCTTATGCCTGCTTAAGGGGGAAGGAGAGGTGGGGTGATGCATAAAACCAGAGGTTGATATAAGCACAGGTACCGGTCCAAAAACCAAGTATGGAATAGACAAGACCTACACCTTCCTCAGTGAAAGGGACTCAAAACCCCATATTCCATGCAGAGGAATATAACTGACTAGTAAGAATCTTAAAACCTATGTATTGATATGTCTCCATAAGGCAATCAAGTGTGTCTAGACTGGCATAAAAATGGCAGCGAGAATCAGCTGAAACCCACTATAAAAAGAATTCCTAAAACAAAACAAAAATACAGCGAAATTCTTTACAATTACTTCAGGGTCTCTGATGAAACTTGGAATGACCCTATCTACAACGACAGCTGGAGTTGGCATAAGGCTGGACACATGGGACTGAGAGGATTGGTCATATTCGTGAGCATATGCAAACCCTTTAAAGCAATAATGCATGGCACCCATTCCATGGCTCCCAACTCTCCAGGTTGTAGGGAATATTACTACAGCTATAACATGTATGGGAAACCTAGAGAATGGACACACTGTGAATACGAAAGGTTTCTAAATCTCAACGAATAGTCCCTCTCCTGGTGCTCCAGTTTCACTTTCTAACTGCTTTTCTATCAATCTCCCAACTTGGAGAGACAGCACCTTTAACCTCCTGGTTCGCACAGGTTGCCAATTTGGCAGAGGATAAAAGGGAAGAGGGAGAACCAATGAGAGAGTAGCTGTTAGGCATTTGGGCAGGCACATGTCACTCTTATATCCCGGTTGGAAGAAGAATTAACCAAAGTCTCCGCCACCCACCGGGAACCAGTAGAATTCCTGAACCAAAATTTTGGACTTGCGTTCAGCTCACAAAAAACGAGTTAAAAAATGGTGCTCAGGGGCACAGCACTTCACAACCTGGCAGAGTAATAAAGGACAACTATCGTCCAAAAATCTGTTGAGGGAAGGCAAGGAGGTGGACTTGAAAGCGAGGCAGAATAGCAGGAAACAGATTTCAATAGGTACGTTGGAATCGCCTTTAAAGCACAGGAAGAGGGGCACTACTTCGACAATGATGCACTTGGCCAAAAAGGGCGTATGCGTTTTTTCATGAATATATTCAAGAGAAAACACATACGACCTTTTTGGCCAAGCAAGCAAGCGGGCAATGCAAATCTTCACTCCAAAGAAGTATCACTTCTCACCAGTCAAAAGGCACATCCACAAAATGGATAAAAAGCAGAAAGGCAAGACAGGCCCTGGAGACCAGGGAGCCTTGTTATGCTGATGGGCGGGATATAAATTGCCAACTGCCTCACTGGAGGAGTGCATTGTGTTCCATAAACAAGTAAACAACCGAGCTACAGAGCCAAGGGCACTTTCAGTCTAGGGAATATACCTTGGGAAAACTGAAAATCTATAAGAGAGAGCCACCCCAAAATTTAGGGCTGCACTGCTTACATGAACCTCAACTTACGTACAACTTAAATATCCCAGGAAAGATTAAAATGTTTCAAAAAATTGTGTTACTTACATACGATGGAATACCCCTCAGCCATGAAATCAATGTCATAAGGCCAGTAGCAGCAAAATGAGTGGATTCAGGTACGATGATTCTATGTGAAATAAGTCACACAGAAAAAGAAACTTATCATAAGATATCACTTATGAGGATCCTGTAAACATGGCTACATATGAACTGAGTTAGGAAAGATAACCGAGTCCCAAATCTTATCATAAGATATCACTATTTTGGGAATGTACACTTGGCTACGAATGAACTGAATTACAAACACAACAGAGTCACAAACTTAGAAAACAATATTCTGCCTTCTTAACGGGAAAGGCGAGGTGAGTTGATGCATAAAACCACAGTTTTAAATTAGCACAGATACCGTTACATAAACCAAGTATGTAATAGACATCACCTACTCCCCTCACCATGAACTCGACTCAACACCTCCTATTCATTGCAGAGGAATATATCTGACTCCAAGAATTTTAAAACATATGTATTATCATGTCTCCATAAAGGTGTCATGTGTGTGTATAACGGCATGAACACAGCACTGAAATTCAGCTAAATACCCTTATAAAAATAAATTTCAAAAGCAAAATGCAAAAACAGCGAAACAGAGGGAAAGCCTTAAGAATTACTTTCAGGGCCTGTGATGCAACCTGGATTGTCCACCTTTACACCCACAGCTGGATGAGTCATAAAACTGGACACTTGGGGCTGACAAGATTGTTGAGTTTGTGTGAGCAAAAGAACACCACTTAGAGCAATACTGTGTACTACCCATTCTAGTGGTCCCAACTCTCCAAGTTTAAGGGAATCTTCCTACAGTTAAAGCGTGCATGGGAAACCCAGTGGATGGTACACTGTGTAATTGGGAAAGTTTTCTAAAAGGTACCTCATTTTTCCTTTTGTCATGCTCGGCTTCGCCATTCCATCTGCATTACTAAAAATCCCCCCACTTGGAGTGTCAGCGCCTTTACGCTCCTGTTATGCACAGTTTGCAAATTGTACAGAGGATGAACAGGAAGAGGGGAAACAAATGAGAGATTAGCTGTAGGTGTTTGGATGGGCACATGTCACTCTAGGTTCCCATCAGCAAGAAGAATTAACCAAAGGCTCAGCCTGACACCCCTGAACCAGACTAGGGCCTACAGCCATGCTGCGGTATTGCAGCCAGCTCACAAAGAGGCCAGTTGAAAAATGGAAATCAGGGGCACAGAAATTCACAAACTTGCAGAGTTATAAAGGACAACTATCATCCAGAAATATATTGAGGTAAGGCAGTGAAGAGGATTTGAATGCAAGGCAGAATTGAAGGAAACAGATTTCAAGAGGTAGATTGGAGTTGTCTTTAAAGCACATGAAAAGTGACAGAACTTCGACAATTTTGCCCTAGGCCGAAAGGGAGTATGTCTATTTTCTTGAATATATTCGGGAAAAAATGCAGACGCCCTTTTTGGGCAAGCAGGCCATCAGGCATTGCAAATCCACACTACAGAGAAGTGTCCCTTACCTCCATTTAAAAGGGCCATCCACAAATAGTGTAAAAACCACAAATGCAGGACAGGCCATGGAGAAAAGGGAGTCTGGTTATGCCGATGGACAGGATGTAAATTGCCAACAGCCTCTCTGGAGAACTGTATGTTGTTTTCTAAAACAGAGCTACAGAGCATAGCACACTTCCACTCAAGAACGTGTATTTTGGGAAAACTAAAAATCCACAACACACAGCCAGCCCAAACTTTAGGGCTGCTCTGTTTACAAGAACCTCGACTTTGGTACACTTTAAATATCCCAGGAAAGGGAAAAAAATGGATATAGATGTTGTGGTACTTATATACAATGGAATGTCACTCAGACATAAAATCAATGTCATAAGGCCAATAGCAGCATAATGAGTGGCTTTAGGTATGATGATGCTAAGTGAAATGATCCACAAAGAAAAAAAAATTATTGTAATATATCACTTATAGAGGGAATGTAAACATGGCTACACATGAACTGAATTTCAAATGTGAACAGAGTTACACATTTAGAAAACACACTTATTCCTCCTTAAGGGGAAAGGTGACGTGGGGTGATGTGTAAAAGCAGAGTTTGAAATTAGCACAGATCCCATTCCATATACCAAATATGTAATAGACACGACTTACTCCTTTCTCAATGAACTGGACACAAAACACCCTATTCACTGAAGAGGAATATATCTGACTGGTAATAACCTTGAAACCTATGTATTTATATGTCTGCATAAAGGAATCAAGTGTATGTAGATTGGCATAAACACAGATCAATGGAACAGGACAGAAAGCCCAGAGATAAACCTACATACCTATGGCTATCTCATCTATGACAAAGGAGCTAAGGATATACAATGGAGAAAAGACAGTCTCTTCAGTAATTGGTGCTGGATAAATTGGACCCCTACACATAAAAGAATGAAATTAGAACACTCCATAACACTATACACAAAAATAAACTCTAAATTGATTAGAGATCTAAATATAAGACCACACACTATGAAACACTTAGAGGAAACCATAGGCAGAACACTCTATGACATAAATCACAGCAAGATCCTATTGGACCCACCTCCTAGAGAAATGGAAATAAAAACAGAAATCAACAAATGGGACCTAATGAAACTTAAAAGCTTTTACACAGTACAGGAAAACATAAACAAGATGCAAAAACAACCCTCAGAATGGGAGAAAATATTTTCAAATGAAGCAATTGACAACGGATTAATCTCCAAACTTTACAAGCACCTCATGTAGCTTAATATCACAAAAACAAACAACCCAATCCAAAAACGGGCAGAAGACCTAAATAGACATTTATCCAAAGAAGATATACAGATTACCAACAAACACATGAAAGGATGTAGAACATTACTAATCATTAGAGAAATGCAAATCAAAACTACCATGAGGTATCACCTCACAGCAGTCAGATTGGCAATCATCAAAAATATCTACAAAACAATAAATGCTGGAGAGGCCTTTATTGGAGAAAAGGGAACACACTTGCACTGTGGGTGGGAATGTAAATTGATATGGGCACTAGGGAGAACAGTATGGAGGTTCCTTTAAATAACTCACAATAGAAGTACCATATGGCACAACAAACCAACTACTGGGCATTTGCCTTGTGAAAACCATAATTCAAAAAGAGTTATGTAGAAAAATGTTCATTGCAGCTCTATTTACAATAGTCAGCACATGGAAGCAACCTAAGTGTCCATCGACAGATGAAAGTTTAAAGAAGATCTGGCACATATATACAATGGTGTATTACTCAGCCATAAAAAGAAGCAAAACTGAGTTAGTTGTACTGAGGTGGATGGACTTAGAATCTGTCCTACACAGTGAAGTCAGAAAGGGAAAAAAAAATACTGTATGTTAACGGAGATATACGGAATCTAATGAAGAAAAAAAAAAGATTTTGAAGAACCTAGTGGCAGGAGAGGTTTAAGGACACAGACATAGAGAAAGGACTTGAGGACACCGGAAGGGGGATGGGTAAGCTCGGACTAAGTGAGAGAGTTGCATGGACATAAATACATTACCAAATGTAACACCAATAGCTACTGGGAAGCAGCCACATAGAACAGGGAGATCAGCTTGGTGCTTTGTGACCACATAAAGGGGTGGGATATGGGGTGTGAGAGGGAGATGCAAGAGGGAGGGGATCTGGTGATATTTGTATATGTATAGTTGATTCACTTTGTTATACAGCAGAAACGAACACTCCATTTTAAAGCAATTACACTCCAATAAACGTGTAAAAGGAAAAAAAAAAGAAAGCACAGGGATAAACCTACACATCTATGGTCACCTAATCTATGACAAAGGAGGCAAGACTATACAATGGAGATAAGACAGTCTCTTCAATCATTGGTGCTGGGAAATATGGACAGCTACATGTAAAAGAATGAAATTAGAACACTCCCCAACACCATACATAAAAATATATTCAAAATGGATTACAGACCTTAATGTAAGACCGGATAGTATAAAACTCTGAGAGGAAAACTTACGAAGGATACTCTGACGTAAATCACAGCAAGATCTTTTTTGATCCACCTCTTATAGTAATGAAATAAAAAAGAAAACTAAACAGATGGGACCTAAGGGAATGTAAAAGCTTTTGCAAAGCAAAGGAAACTACAAACAAGATGAAAAGACAACCCTCAGAATGGCAGAAAATATTTGCAAACGAATCAATGGACAAATGATTAATCTCCAATATATATAAACAGCTCATGCAGCTCAATATTAATAAAACAAACAACGCAATACAAAAATGGAAGAAGATATAAATGGACATTTCTTCCAAGAAGACATAGAGATGGCCAGTACGCACATGAAAATCTGCTCAACATCACTAATTATTAGAGAAATGGAAATCGAAACTACAATGAGGTGTCATGTCACACCTGTTAGAATGGGCATCAACAGAGAATCTACAAACAACAAATGCTGGAGAGGGTATGGAGGAAAGGAACCTTCTTCCACTATTGTTGGGAATGTAAATTGATACAGTCTCTATGGGGAACAGTATGGAGGTTCCTTAAAAAAGTAAAAATAGAATTACCATATAATCCAGCAATCCCACTACTGGGCATATACCCAGAGAAAACCATAAATCAAAAATACACATTCACCACAATGTTCATTGCAGCACTATTTACAATAGACAGGTAATGAAAGCAACCTAAGTGCCCACAGACAGACGAATGGATAAAGATGTCGTACATATATACAATGGAATATTACTCAGCCATACATAGGAATGAAATTGGGTCAATTGTAGAGACCTTAATGGATCTAGAGACTGTCATACGGAGTGAAGTAAGTCAGAAAGAGAAAAACAAATATTGTATATAATTGCATATATGTGGAACCTAGAAAAATGGTACAGATGAACCGGTTTGCAGGGCAGATATAGAGACACAGATGTAGAGAACAAACATATGGACACCAAGGGGGAAACGCCATGTGAGGGTGGTGGTGGGATGAATTGGGAGACTGGGATTCACATGTGCACAATTTTAGGTATAAAATAGATATCCAATAAGAACCTGTTGTATAAAAGAAATAAATTTAAAAAAATAAAAATAAATAGCATTTAATAAAAGAAAACAGAAAAAAAGTATTTCCCTTCACATAGACGTCTTTATATTAATGCATTATTTCCATGTTTATATCTCCAAATTTAAAAAAAAAGAGGAATAAATAAAATCTACCTTGAACCAAAATGAAAAAAAGAAAAAAAAAAACAGAACCCACCAGTTATACAGAGGAAAATCGTATCAGGGCACTTGCTCCAGTGGTAAAAAATTCTTAAGTTGTTCAGAGGTGGGAAATCGTCTCGCATGGAGTCAGCAGCGCTCCCCCCGACAAGGAGCATCCTCATTGCAAAGCTGGGGGGACTGTGTTGAGGCGTCTGTGAGTAAATGTGAGCTGAGCCCCAGTCCTGCTGCAGCTGAACTCTTCCCACCCTTTCCAGGTAAAACACCTGAATATGTACAAGCACTTGCAAGCCTACAGGAAGGGCTGTGGAGCCACACCAGCGACGGCACGCAGGCCGACTTGGTGCCTGCAGGCCAGTCAGGATGGTCCTGGCCCCAGATGCTCTTCTGGAAGCTTTCCATTTCCCTGCCTGAGATACCCCTCCTGCCACGGCCCACACTGCTTTTTTATTTCCTCACCTCTGCCTGGGGAGAAATTCCAGTGGCAGGTATGGATGAAACATCCTCTTCTTTAGCAGGTGGCAGCCTAGCAACTCCTGTGTAAAGTCCAGCAGAGCCCCACTCACACTGGACCACCCACAAATCCACGGCCCCTCACTCCCTACCACCACCCCAGCCCCGACACTGCTGACGGGGCAGAGAATATGGCGTCAGGCACAGCTAAAGGGGCTCTAGCTGCCTGGAGAGGTGTTTATATTGACCCCAACCCAGGCACACCTGGGGAGGGCTGGTAGGCAGTGTCAGGCTGCCCAAATCAGCCAATCCTCACCCCTCAGGCGCTCACAGTAGCAGAAAATGAAACTTGCTAAACGGGCCAGGCCCAAGGAACAGGT
The DNA here is from genome assembly GCF_964341445.2 of Mesoplodon mirus. Taxonomy (NCBI): domain Eukaryota; kingdom Metazoa; phylum Chordata; class Mammalia; order Artiodactyla; family Ziphiidae; genus Mesoplodon; species Mesoplodon mirus. The sequence continues at coordinate 55,282 of NW_028294998.1, read as the reverse complement.
GTGGGCCCTTGAGAGTCAGGCTAGACAAGGGGCTGCAGCTGCCGCTTGTTTTCTTATCATTTTATCTGGTCCATGAGTGGCAAACAACTTCAAGAAGACCCTATGCTAATGAGAGGAACCCAGGAGTAAGGGAGAGGAGTGATGGTGGGTGGAGACAGAGGCCTGGTGCCCTGGCTGCAGTGGAAGTGTCTGGAAGACCAGGCAGAGAGAGGCTGCACAGAGTGAGAGCCAGGGTCACAGACCTGTCAGAGCTGCTGTTTGTTAGTTCAAGTCCTGCTCTGAGGTATTCTGTGTCAGCTGTGAAGGACAGGTGAGCTGGGGGTTCTCTGCAAGGTGGGCTATGTGCACAGTTCCTGTGTGTCCAGCCCTGCTTGATTACCTGCCCAGGGGAGATCTGTATCCTGGGAAGGGCCTGACTAGGAGAGCCCCATGGGCTGCTGGGTAGCTGCACAGGTGAGCTCCATACCCTGGGAGGGACTTAACACGAGAGCCCTGTGGGCTGTGGGGATGGGTGGTGCAGCCCAGGTGAGCTCCATATCCTGGGATTGGCCTGACCACGAGAGCCCCATGGGCTGCTGGAGACCTGGTAAAGGATATCAGGACAGTCAGTGAAGCCACCGAGGATATACATCCAGTAGCTCCTATTTCCTACACCCTGCTGGAAATTCTACCATCCACCAGGCCATGGCATTCTGTATTACACTTCAATGATGCCTTCTTCTGTATTCCATTCATCTCAGAGTCACAAGAATTTTTAGCTTGTGAGTGGCAGGACACAACATGCAACAAAAGCAATAATGCTGGGCCGTCCTGCCCCAACGGTACAAAAATCCCCACACCATCATTGGGGAAATGTCCTCTAAAGAGCTAAACGTTCTACCTCTGTAAAAGGGAACCCTCCTTCAATATGCAGATGACATTCTGATCGCCAGGCCTACTAAAGACGCCTCTAAACTACCTAGCCAAGGAAGGATAGAAGGTGTCCAAGAAAAAGGCTCAAATATCCCAGGCTCAGGTGACATGCCTGGGCTTCATTCTCACAGATATTCGGAGAAACGCATCCCAGGATAGGGAAGAAGCCATTTGCAGCCTTACCTCTTCTAAAACTAGAAGACAGCTTAGGGGTTCCTGGGGAGGCCAAGGTTTTCTGCATCTGGATCCCTAACTACAGTCTAATAGCTGGGCCTCTACATGAAACACTGACACGAAAAGATGATGATCCTTTTGTATAGAATCCAGAAGCGGTCTTTCAAGAATGGAAAGAGCAGTCAATTCAGACCCTTGCCCAGGAACTCCCTAATTTAGCTAAACCCTTTGACCATTACATACCCGGTCAAAGGTTAATTGCCCTTGGAGCCTTAGTGAAAAAACTGGGACCACTTGAAATGGAGCAACACAAGAATGCCCTTCAGGTATGATAAACTATGGTCACCAAGGGCTTTGCCCACCGACTCATCATGTCAGGATACTGGGGTATCTAAAAAGCTAGAAATCAGCAGCCCACAAGGCCAGCTACCTCCTAAGAGAAAAGGACCCCACGTCGTGATCCTAACCAACCATCATGCCCTGATGTTGCAGGGGTCGCTCTGTGGACACACTGACCTCGAGTGAGGAGGCCCTCCAACTCCAACCTCCAGAGAGACAAACGGGGGAAACGGGCCCCCAAGATGACTCGTTTGACCATCACTTGACCTGGAGTTTCTCTCAGAAAACAACAAGACTGTGCCCTGAAAGAGCAGACTACTGCTTGCAGGACTTACTGCACCCAGAGGGGAGCTAATAAGCTTGGCGGGGGAAACGTATATCACGCTTTCACCATAGAAAACCCTACAGACACCGCGGTGATGGTGGCCAATATGACCGGCTGGACTGCTGGCTACTTCTAAAGGCCGTTGACTCAGTGGACGTCATGGTCCTGGATCACCACTGACCCTGGACTGTCTGGGAGTTGCGCGGGCAGGGTTCTGACACATGGTGCTGTTTGTACATTTATTCAGGGACCTAATTAAAGAAAGCACAGACTACTGGTCAGAGCATCTAGGCTGGCAAAAACCGTCAGCCTAAGGTCGCCAAACAAATGTGGGGTGGGGTGAAACCTGCAACCTCAGCATCTCTGCACATCTCTTTCCTGGACCCTTAAAGGTCATTAGAATCTATAACACTTCCAATGCTGGTGCTCAGGCACACGAGAAGTGAGGCAGGAGGCCTTGGGACAATCAACCTCACCTGGAGGCTGGTGGGGAGACGTTTTGCCCCTCCCCCCAGGTATCAGGGCTCCCACCACAGCATGAAGCAGTTACAAAAGAGGGGTCTGCACCCTCAGCACCCCAAGAATGAGGAACGGAACAAAAAGCAGAGGAGGGGTTCGTCTCCGGCAACATTCATTAAAAATTCCTGGGAGATAAAAAGAGAATCTGGGCAATAAAATAAAGTCTAACCTGTATTTCCTTTGTGCTTTGTCTAATTTCACGTGCTCCTAGTGTTCCGCATGCAGAGGTCCCACACCCGGCACTTCAGACCCGATTTCCTAGTGCAGAATGGCTGGGTCGACACCTTAGCTAGCGGAGTCCCATGCAGACTCCACGGCATAGAGCCTGAGCTGCAGCCAACCCAGCCCTCAAGAGCTCCATCCCCTCCCTCCCACTGACTCTGCCGGGATCCCTACACAGCAGCCCAACCCACAGCCCGTGGGGGACTGCACGCTCTCACCTCTCCATTCTGTTTTCAAAATAATGTTTCCTTTGCTTCTGAAGCAAACTCAGTCTTGATCTCTTGGCTCCAATGACACTGGGCACGGTGAATCCTGTTGGGGTCCACTCTGGAGGATCAGTAACAGAAATTGAGAACATTGTAACTTCAATGAACAGATGTGTGAGCCAAACTGTAGTTAACATAGAGCAGTGTATAATGCTCGGGTAAAATAAGATTTTTCTAAGACTTACATTTGATATTTCCATCACTTTACTATAAGCAAGTTCAGTGAAGACGTCTGTCTTATTTGTCAGGTCAACATTAGAGAAATGAAGTGATTTATTTCCATGGATGTACATCGAATACTCTTGGCTGAAGCTTCAATCTTGTTTTGAATGCTTTTCCATTGAAAAGGATACCTCTCTTTCAGCTCCGCCATTCCTGAGAAGTATAAAATCTTATAATTTATTATTACCAAAGGGGGAAGGTAGGAGAAGGGATAAATTAACAGTTTGGGATTAACACATACACACTGCTATGTATAAAATAGATCATCAACAAGGAACTACTGTATAGCACAGGGAACTACACTGAATATTTTGCAATAACCTATAAGGGGAAATAATCTGAAAAAGAATAGATATTTTTATTGACATCATCTATCAATGACAGATAAAATGTAACCTAAGCAAGGCCCATGGTGAACGCTTCTGACCCTGAAGATTTCAATCCTCTAAAGTTTGGGCTCTGCCTATTTCCCAAGGCCCTTAATGGACATACGTGTAGCTGTAGCTTAAAAATTCCCCAGTTTGGGGTACGGGGAGGCACTGATTTGGAAAAATCCCTGGTGTTCTCCTTCCATGCACGGGACCCTTCCTACAGCTAAAACATGCCTGTCACACCTAGAGGATGGTACACCGTTTGATCGGAAATAGTTTGGAAAAGGCACCTCATCTCCTCATCGCCTGGTGCTCGGGTTCACCCCTCCAGCATATTTCCTAACAATCTCCTCACTTGGGGATATCAGCACCGTCAACATCCTGTTGCACACAGTATGGAATCTGTCCAGAGGATGAAGCGGAAGGATGAGAAAAATTTAGAGACAAGTCTTAGGTCTTCGGACAGGAACATGCCACTCTAATTTCCAATCTGGAAGACAAATTCATCAAAGGCTAGAATTGCCCACGGAAACAGAATAGGTCTAGAGGAAATCCCACTGTTTTGTGTCGAGTTTCCTAAAACACAAGTTGAAAAATGGAACTCAGGGGCACTAAAATTCATGAAACTGCAGAGTTGAAAATATCTATTGTTGAAAAATGTCTTGAGGTAAGTCACAGAAAAGGACTTGTAAGCAAGGGGGTGTGGCAGGAAACAGATTTGAAGAGGTAGAAAGGACTCCCCATTAAAGCACAAGAAAAGGGGCTGAACATCGCCAATGATGCTGTTGGCCCAAAAGGGCGTATGCATTTTTTTCTGAATATATACAAGTAAAGGCCATACACACTTTTTATCCAACCAAACAGGTGGGCACTGGAAATCAATACTACAAAATGTATCACTTCACATCAGTCAGAAGGGCTATCCACATAAAGTGTAAACACCAGAAATGCAGGACAGGGTGAGGAGAAAAGGGAGCCCTGTGAGGCTGATAGTGGAAATGTAATTTGCCAATGGGCACTCTGGAGAAGTGTATTGTTTTTGCTAAAACATCTGAAAACTGAGCTACAGAGCAAAGGGCACTTGCACTCATGGGCGTATAACTTGGGAAAAACAAAAATGGACAGAAAACAGGCACCCCAACGTTTACCACCTCTCTGATAAAAAGGGCCTCCACTTGGATATAACCTAAATGTCCCTGGAAGGATAAAATGGATAAAAGAGATGGGGTACTTATGAAGAGTGGAATATTACTCATCCCGAAATCAATGAAATAAGGGCAGTTGGAACAACTCTGGAGGAGTTACATACGATCATTCTAAGTGACATATGTCAGAAAGAAAAAGACACATATCATAAGATGTCACTTAAAGGTGGAATCAAACATGGCTACACATGAAATAAACTACAAAACAGAAACATAGTCAAATATATAGAAAATAGACATAAGGCTGGTAAATGGGAATGGTGGGGAAAGGTGAGGTATTATCCAGGAGGTTGAAATTAGCAAATAAACCATTCCAAGTACCAAACTGAATAACTGACAAGGCCTACACGGTACCTCAAAGAACTGCACTCAGTCCACTCAAGTCACTGGACAATAATACATATGACTCGTAAGCATCTGAAAAATAATTTATTGTTGTCTCACAGTACATGAATCAAGTGGATGTACAGCAGCAAAAAACAGAGCTTTGAAAATCAGCTGTAACCAATATAAAAATAAATTTAAAAATATTTATAAAAACGGTGAGACAGACAAAATTTCTTACAACTTTTGTTGAAGGGCTACGATGTAACATGGATTGAACACATGTAGACCCACAGCAGGATGATATATAAGGCTGGAAGCTATGCACGCTAAGAGATGTTAGAGATGCTGGGCGAGGAAATGCAGACCTTTAAAAGTAATACTGCCTGGTACCCATTCCATGGGTCCCAAATCGGCAGGTTCAAGGGAATCTTCTGACAGCGAAAACATGCCTGCGAAACCGAGATGAATGTACACCGTGTGCTCAGGAAAGGTGTCTAAAATGCACCTCATTTTTGATCTCCTGGTGCTGGGGTTCGCCATTCCAGCCACATTATTAACAATATCCCCTCTTGGAGAATCAGCACCTTTAACCTCCTGTTTCACACAGTTTGCAATTTGTACAGAGGATAAATGGGAAGGGGGGAACCAATGAGAGATAAGCTGTAGGAGTTTTGACAGGCACATGTCACTCTAATTTCCCATTAGGAACAAGAATTAACGAAAGGCTCAGCCTGCCTCCTCAGAACCAGAATAGGGCCAGAAGCAATCCAATGGTTTGGCGGCGAGCTCACAATAAAAGCGAGTTGTAAAATGGAGCTCAGGAGCAGACAATTCAAAGACCTGCAAAGATATAAATGATAACCAAAGTCCAAAAATATATTCAGGTAAGGCAACGAAGAGGATCTGAATGAGAGGCAGAATTGCAGGAAACAGATTTCAAAAGGTAGATTGTACTCACATTTAAAGCATATGAAAAGCAGCAGAATTTCTAAAATGATGCAGTTGGGCAAAAGGGTGTATGCCATTTTTTCGTGAATATCTTCAGGAAAAAAACACATACAGAGTTTTTGGCCAACCAAGCAAGCAGGAAATGCAAATCCGCACAACAAAGAAGTCTCAATTTCCACTGCTCAGAAAGGCTATCCAAAAAATGTGTACAAACCAGAAATGCTGGAGAGGCCATGGAGAACAGAGAGCCTAGTCACGCTGATGGGTGGGGTATAAATATCCAAGAGCCACTCTGAAGAAGTGTATGCTGTTTCCTAAAACATTTAAATACAAAGCCCCCGAGCAAAGGGGACTTCAACTCATGGACATATAACTTGGGAAGACTAAATATCAACAACACACAGGCACCCCAAAGTTTAGGGCTGCTCTGCATACAAGAACCTCAACTTCGGTACACCTAAAATATCCCAGGAAAAAGAGAAATGCATAAATTACTTGTGGTAATTTTGTACAACGGAATATCACTCAGACGTGAAATCAATGTCATAAGGCCAGTAGCAGCATAATGAGTGGATTTAGGTATGATGATTCTAAGTGAAATTAGTCACACAGAAAAAGAATCTATTCATAAGATATCACTTACAGAGGGAATGTCAACATCACAACACATGAACTGAATTAAGAAAGAGAACAGAGTCTCACATTTAGAAAACACTCTTATGCCTGTTTAATGGGAAAGGGGAGGTGGGGTGATGCATAAAATCAGAGTTTGATATTAGCACAGGTACCATTCCATAAACCAAATAGAGAACAGACGAGACCTACCCCTTCCTCAGTGAATGGGACTCAAACCCCCTATTACCCGCAGAGGAATATATCTGACTAGTGAGAATCTTAAAACCTATGTATTGATTTGTCTTCATAAGGGAATCAAGTGTGTCTAGACTGGCATAAACACGTCAGTGAAAATCAGCTCAACCCCATTATAAAAATGAATTTCAAAAACAAACAAAAAACAGCGAAATTCTTACACAATTCCTTCAGGGGTTCTGATGAAACCGGGAATGACCCTATCTGTAAAGACAGCTGGATGAGACATAAGGCTGGACACTTGGGACTGAGAGGACTGGTGAGATTGGGAGCGAAAATGCAGACCCTTTAAAGTACTAATGCATGCCACGATTCCATGGATACCAAATCTCCAGGTAGTAGGGAATATCACTACAGTTATAACATGTATGGGAAACCTAGAGAATGGACACCCTGTGATGGTGAAATGTTTCTAAAAGTCTCCTAAATTTTCCGATCCTCGTGCTCCAGTTTGGCATTCCAACAGCTTTACTATCAATCTCCCAACTTAGGAGAGCCAGCCCCTATAACCTCCTGGTTCTAACAGTTTGCTAATTGTGCAGAGGATGAAAGGGAAGAGGGAGAACCAATCAGAGAGTAGATGTAGGCTTTTGGACGGGCACATGTCACTGTAAATTCCCGTCAGGAAGAAGAATTAACCAAAGCCTCAGCCACCTGCAGGGAACAGTATAGCCACCCCTGGAACAAGTATAGGTCCTGAAGCAAAATTGTGGATTTGCAGTCAGCTCCCAAAAATGGGATTTGAAAATTGGAGCTCACGGGCACAGCAATTCACAAACCTACAGTTATAAAGGACTACTGTCTTCCAAAAATCTGTTGAGGGAAGGCAACGAAGCTGACTTGAAAATGAGGCAGAATTGCACAAAACATATTTCATGAGGTAAATTGGAATCGCCTTTAAAGCACAGGAAAAGCATCACAACTTCGACAATGATGCACTTGGCCAAAAAGGGCGTATGCGTTTTCTCCTGAATATATACAGGAGAAAATGCAAACGACCTTTTTGGACAATCAAGCAAGCGCGCAATGCAAATCCACACTACAAAGAATTGTCACTTCCCACGGGTCAAAAGGAACATCCGAAAATCTGTAAAAACCAGAAAGGCAAGAGGGAGATGCCAAGGGCATGAAGCAATATGATCCAAAGTGTCATGAAGGATTGTGATGACAAGCGCATGGAGCATTGTGATGACAAGATTATGTAGCATATTGCTGACAAAGGCATGGAGCATTGTGATGACAAGGTTCATGGAGCACTGTGATGACAAGCGTCACGGAGCATTGTGATTACAGGGGTCATGGAGCATTGGGATGACAAGGGCATGGAGCATTTTGATGGCAAGAGTGCCGGATCATTGTGTTGTCAGTGTTCATGGATCGTTGTGATGACAGGAGTCATGGAGCATTGTGATGACAGGGGTCATGGAGCATTGTGATGAGAAGGTCAAGGAGCATTGGGCTGAAAACGTTCATGGAGTATTGTGATGACAGGGGCCATGGAGGCTTGTGATGACAAGGTACTGGAGCATTGTGATGAGAAGACCATGGAGACTTGTGATGACAAGTCTCATGGAATATTCGGATGAAAAGGGGAATGGAGCATTGGGATTACAGGGGTCTTGGGGTATTGTGATGACAAGGGCATGGAGCATTGGGATGAGATGTCCATGGAACTTTCTGATGACATGCATCATGGAGCTTTGTGATGACAAGGGCATGGAACATTGTGATGAGAAGGCCATGGAGCCTTCTGATGACATGCGTCATGGAGCTTTGTGATGACAAGGTCATGGAGCAATGTGATGAGAGCTTTCTTGGAGCATTGTGATGACAATAACATTGAGCATTTTGATGAAAAGTTCATGGAGCGTTGTGGTGACAAATTTCACAGAGCCTTGTGATGATGAGGGCATTGAATTTGTGGTGACACACGTCATGGAGTCTTGTGATAACGGGACACACGGAGCATTGTGATGACGGGGTCATGTAGCATTGTGATGACAGGAGCATGGAGCATTGGTCTGAGAAGTTTCATGCATAATTGTGTTGACAGTGGGCATGGCACATTATGATGAAAAGGGCATGGAGCATTGTGATGACAAGGTCATGGAGTATTGTGAAGACAGGTGTCAGGGAGCATTGTGATGGCATATTTCATGTTCCATTGTGATGACAATGGCATGGAGCATTGTGATGCCGAGTGTTATGGAGGATTGTGATGACAAAGGTAATGGAGCATTGCGATGACAAAGGCATGGAGCTTGCAATGACCGGGGTCATGGGACATTGCGATGACAAGTGCATGGAAAATTGTGATGACAAGAGCATGTAAAATGGGGATGAGAACTGTCATGGAGCATTGTGATGACAAGGACGTGGAAAATTGTGATGACAAGGGACATGGAGCATTGTGATGACCAGGGCATGGAGCATTGTTATGGCAAGACCGTGGAGCACTGTGATGAGAAGACCATGGATAATTCTGGTGACGAGCATCATGGAGCACTGTAATGACAAGGGGCATGGAGCATTGTGATGATAGGTCTCATGGAGCACTGTGATGACAGGGGTCATGGATCATTGTGATGACAAGGGTCATGGAGTATTCTGATGACAAGCTTGTGCAGTATTGTGATGAAAAAGCATTTAACACTGTGATGGGAAGTGTCATGGAACATAGTGATGCCAAGAACGTGGAGAATTGTGATGAAAGGGAACATAGAGCATTGTGATGACCAGGGCATGGAGCATTGTGATGGCAAGACCGTGGAGCACTGTGATGAGAAGACCATGGATAATTGTGATGACGAGCATCATGGAGCGCTATAATGACAAGCGGCATGGAGCATTGTGATTACAGGGGTCATGGAGCATTGTGATGAAAAGGGCATGGATCATTGTGATGAAAAAGGCATGGAGCCTTGTCATGACAGTGTTCAAGGAGCATACTGACGACAAGTGTCAGGGAGCATTGTGATGACAAGTGTATTGAGCATTGTGATGACAAAGGTTATGGAGCATAGTGATGAGAAGACCATGGATAATTGTGATTATGAGCATCATGGGTTGTTGTGATGAGAAGTGTTATGGAACATTGTGATCCCAACGGTTTGGAGCATTGAGTTGACAGAGGTCATGGAGCATTTTGATTTCATTGTGAAGAAAATAGCCTGAAGCATTATGATAATGGGCATGGTGCATTGTGATGATAGGATTCATGGAGCTTTGAGATGAAAAGGGGCATGGAGCATTGTGATAAAAAGTGTCTTGGAGCTTTGTGATGAGAAGTCCATGGAACATTCTAATGACATGAGTCATGGAGCTTTGTGATGACAAGGGCATGGAGCATTGTGATTACAGGGGTCTTGGGACATTGTGATGACAAGTGTCATGGAGCCTTGTGAATGACAAGGCCGTGGAACATTGTGATGGCAGGGGTCATGGAACATTGTTATGACAGGTGTAATGGAGCATTGTAATGAGAAGGACAGGAAGCATTGGTGTGAAATGTTTCATGGATTACTGTGATGAGAGTGGGAATGGAGCATTTTGATTACAAGGTTCTTCGAGCATTGTGATGGCAAGGGCATGGAGCATTGCGGTGACAGGGCCATGGAACATTCTGATGACATGCGTCATGTAGCTTTTTGATGAAAAGGGCATGGAGTATTTTGATTAGAGGGTTCGTGGAGCATTGTGATGACAAGTGTCATGGAGCCTTGTGATGACAAGGCCGTGGAACATTGTGATGGCAGGTGTTATGGAGCATTGTCATGACAGAGGTAAAGGAGCATTGTGATGAGAAGGGCATGGAGCATTGGTCTGAAATGTTTAATGGATTATTGTGATGAGAGTGGGCATAGAGCATTGTGATGATAAGGGCATGGAACACTGTGATACATGGGTCATGGAGGATTGTAATGACAAGGTCATGGCGCATTGTGATGAGAAGGGCATCGAGCATTGTGATGACAAGTGTCATGGAGCGTTGTGATTACAAGTGCATGGAGCAATGTGATGAGAGGGTTCATGAAGCATTTTGATGACAATGACATGGAGCATTGTGATGCCAAGGGTCATGGCGCTTTGTGATGACAAAGGTCATGGAGCATTTTGATGATAAGTGCATGGTGCATTGTGATGAGAAGGGCAGGGAGTATTTTGATGACAGGGTCATGCAGCAATATGATGAAAAGTGTATTGGAACATTTTGATGACAGGGGTTATAGAATATTGTGATGTCAGGGGTCATGGAACATTGTGATGATAAAGGGATGTAGCATTGTGATGACAGGGGTCATGGGACATTGTGATTACAGGGGTGAGGGAGTATTGTGACGACTAGTGATGGAACACTGTGATATCTCTGGTGAAAGAGCATTTTGATGAGAAATGTACGGAGCATTGTGATTACAAGGTTTATGAAGCTTTGCAATGACAATTTTCTGGACCGTTGTGATGAAAAGTGAATGGCACATTGTGATGACAAGGGTCATGGAATATTTTTCAGACAAAGGCATGGAGCATTGTGATGACAACAGTCATGGAGCATTGTGATGAAAACGGAATGGGGCATTGTAATGAAAAAGGCATGGAGCCATTTCCTGACAGGGTTCAAGGAGCATTCTGATGAAAAGTGTCAGGGAGCATTGTGATGACAAGTGTAATGAGAATTGTGATGACAAAGTTCATGGAGCATTGTGATAAAAGGGCTTGGAATTTTGTGATGACAAGCATCATGGAGCATTGTGATGACAAGCGTTATGGAACATTGGGATCACAAGTGTTTGGAGCATTGTGATGACAGAGGTCATGGATCATTTTGATTTCAAGGAGCATGGAGCATTTTGATGACAAGGACATGAAGCAATGTGATCCCAAGGTTCATGGAGGATTGTGATGACAATGGAAATGGTGTATTGTGATGACAAGAGCATAGAGCATTGTAATGACAAGGTTATGTAGCATTTTGCTGACAGAGGCATGGAGCATTGTGATGACATGTGTCATGGAGCTCTGTGATGACAAGCGTCATGGAGCATTGTGAATAAAGGGGTCATGGAGCATTGGGATGACAAGGGCATGGATCATTGTGATGACAAGGGTCATGGAACAGTGGTCTGAAACTATTCATGGAGTGTTGTGATGACAGGGGTCATGGAGCATAGTGATGTGTAGGGAATGGAGCATTTTGATGAAAAGATCCCGGATCATTGTGTTGTCAGGAGTCATGGAGTGTTGTGATGACAGTGGTCATGGAGCATTGTGATGATATTGGCCATGGAGCATTGTGATGTGTAGGTCGTGGAGCATTGGGCTGAATATGTCAATGGATTATTGTGATGACAGGGGTTATGGAGCATTGTGATGAGATGACCATGGAGACCTGTGATGACAAATCTCACGGAGCATTCTGATGAAAAGGGGCATGGAGCATTGTGATTACAGGGGTCTTGGAGCATTGTGATGACTAGGGCATGGAGAATTGTGATGAGAATGCCATGGAGCATTCTGATGACATGCTTCATGGAGTTTTATGATTACAAGGATATGGAGCATTGTGATTACAGTGATCTTGGAGCATTGTGATGAAAAGGGCACGGATCATTGTGATGAAAAAGGCATGGAGCCTTGTCATGACAGGGTTCAAGGAGCATACTGACGACAAGTGTCAGGGAGCATTTTGATGACAAGTGTATTGAGCATTGTGATGACAAAGGTCATGGAGCATTGTGATGAGAAGACCATGGATAATTGTGATGATGAGCGTCATGGGGATTTGTGATGATAACTTTTATGGAACATTGTGATCACAAGGGTTTGGAGCATTATGATTGCAGAGGTCAAGGATAATTTTGATTTCATTGTGATGACAATAGCCTGAAGCATTATGATGATGGGCATTGTGCATTGTGATGACAGGGTTCATGGAGAATTGAGATGCAAATGGTCATGGAGCATTGTGATTACAGGGGTCTTGGAGCATTGTGATGACAAGGGCATGGAGCATTGTGATGAGAAGTCCATGGAACATTCTGATGACATGTGTCATGGAGCTTTGTGATGAAAATGGCATGGAGCATGGTACTTACATGGGTCTTGGAACATTGAGATGACAAGTGTCATGGAGCCTTGTGATGACAAGGTCATGGAACTTTGTGAGGGCAGGGGTCATGGAGCATTGTTATGACAGAGGTAATGGAGCATTGTGATGAGAAGGGCATTGAGCATTGGCCTGAAAGGCTTCATGGTTTATTTTGATGACAGTGGGCATGGAGCATTGTGATGACAAGGTCACGGAACACTGTGATACATGGGTCATGGAGGATTGTGATGAAAAGTGCATGGAGCATTTTGATTAGAAGGGCATCGAGAATTGTGATGACAAATGTCATGGAGCTTTGTGATGACAAGGGCATGGAGCAATGGGATGAGAGGGTTCATGGAGCATTGTGATGACAATGACATGGAGCATTGTGATGCCAATGGTCTTGGAGCTTTGTGATGACAACGGTCATGGAGCATTTTGATGACAAGCGTGTGGTGCATTGTGATGAGAAGGAGAGGGAGTATTTTGATGACAGGGTCATGAAGCAATTTGATGAAAAATGTAATGTAACATTTTGATGACAGGGGTTACACAACATTGTGATGCCAAGGGTAATGGAGCTTTGGGATGAAAAGTGTCATGGAGCATTTTGATGACAGTGGTTATGGTATATTGTGATGTCAGGGGTCATGGAACATTTTGATTAAAGGGTTGCGGTAGGATTGTGATGACTAGTGATGGAACATTGTGATATCTCAGGTGAGAGAGCATTTGGATGAGAAGTGCATGGAGCATTGTGATTACAAGGTTTATGGAGCATAGCGATGACAAGGTTGTGGATCATTGTGATGAAAAGCACGTGGCACATTGTGATGACAAGGGTCATGGAACATTGTTCTGACAAAGACATGGAGCATTTTGATGAGAAGGGTGACGGAGCATTGTGATGAAAAGTTCATTGAGCATTGTGGTTACAAAGGTCACAGACCATTGTGTTGACGCGGGCATGGACCGTTCTGATTACAAACGTTATGAAGCATTGTGATGACTGGAGTCACGGAGCATTGTGATGACAGGGATCATGGAGCATTGTGATGACTAGCGCATGGAGCATTGATCTAATAAGTTTCAGGGATTATTGTGATGACAGTTGAAATGGCGCATTGTGATGACAAGGGCATGGAGCATTGTGATGACCAGGTCAGGCAGTATTGTGAAGAGAGGTGGCAGGGAGCATTGTGATGACATATGTCATAGTCCATTGTGATGACAATGGCATGGAGCATTGTGATGCCAAGTGCCATGGAGGATTCTGATGACAAAGGTAATGGAGCATTGTGATGACAATGGCTTGGAACATTGTGATGACAAGGGTCAGGGAGCATTGTGCTGACAAGTGCATGGAGAACTGTGATGACAATTGTCATGGAGCATTCTGATGACAAGCTTGTGGAGTATTTTGATGACAATGGCATGGAGCATTGTGATGAAAATTTCATGGGGGTTTGTGATGAAAAAGGCATGGAGCCTTTTCGTGACAGGCTTCAAGGAGCATTCTGACGACAAGTGTCAGGGAACATTGTGATGACAAGTGTATTGAGAATTGTGATGACAAAGGTCATGGAGCATTGTGATGAAAAGGGCATGGAGTATTGTGATGACAGGCATCATGGAGCGTTGTGATGACAAGTGTTATGGAACATTGTGATCACAAGGGTTTGAAGCATTGTGATGACAGAGGTCATGGATCATTTTGATTTCAAGGAGCATGGAGCATTTTGAAGACAACGGCATGAAGCAAAGTGATCCCAAGGTTCATGGAGGATTGTGATGACAATGGTAATGGTTTATTGTGATGACAAGCGCATAGAGCATTGTAATGATAAGGTAATGTAGCATTTTGCAGACAAAGGCATGGAGCATTGTGATGACAGGTGTCATGGAGCACTGTGATGACAAGCGTCACGGAGCACTGTGAATACTGGGGTCATGGAGCATTGGGATGACAAGGGCATGGCATTGTGATGACAAGGGTAATGGAGAATTGGGCTGAAAATGTTCATGGAGCATTGTGATTACAAGGGTCTTGTAGCATTGTGATGATATTGGTCATGGAGCATTGTGATGAGAAGGTCATGGAGCATTGGGCTGAAAATATTCATGGAGTATTGTGATGACAGTGGTCATGGAGGATTGTGAAGACAAGGGAATGTAGCGTGGTGATGACAATGTCCTGGAGCATTGTGATGAGAAGGCCATGGAGACTTGTGATGACAAGTCTCATGGAGCATTCTGATGAAAAGTGGCATGGAGCATTGTGATTACAGGGGTCTTGGAGCATTGTGATGACAAGGGCATGGAGCACTGTGAGGAGAAGGCCATGAAACATTCTGATGACATGCGTCATGGAGCTTTGTGTTGACAAGGGCATGGAGCATTGTGATTAGAGGGATCTTGAAGCATTGTGATGACAAGGGTCATGGAGCCTTGTGATGGCAAGGCCGTGGAACATTGTGATGGCAGGGGTCATGGAGCAATGTTATGACAGAGGTAATGGAGCATTGTGTTGAGAAGGGCATTGAGCATTGGTCTGAAATATTTCATGGATTACTGTGATGAGAGTGGGCATGGAGAATTGTGATGACAAGGGCACCGTACACGGTGATACATGGGTCATGGGGGATTGTAATGACAAGGGCATGGAGCATTGTGATGAGAAGGGCATCGAGCATTGTGATGACAAGGGTCATGGAGCTTTGTGATGACAAATGTCATGGAGCATTTTGATGACAAGGGTGTGGTGCATTGTGATGAGAATGGCAGGGAGCATATTGATGACAGGTTCATGCAGTAATTTGATGAAAAATGTAATGGAACATTTTGATGACAGCGGTTATAGAACATTGTGATGCCAGGGGTTATGGAGCTTTAGGATGAAAAGGGTCAGGGAGCATTTTGATGACAGGGGTTATGGAACATTGTGATGTCAGGGGTCATGGAACATTGTGCTGATAAGTGGATGTAGCATTGTGAATGACAGGGGTCATGGAACATTGTGATAACAGGGGTGAGGGAGGATTGTGATGACTAGTGATGGAACATTGTGGTATCTCATGTGAGAGAGCATTTGGATGAGAAGTGCATGGAGCATTGTGATTACAAGGTTTATGGAGCATAGTGATGACAAGGTTGTGGATCACTGTGATGAAAAATGCATGGCACATTGTGATGACAAGGGTCATGGAGCATTGTTCTGACAAAGACATGGAGCATTGTGATGACAAGGGTCACGGAGCATTGTGATGAAAAGTTCATGGAGCATTGTGGTTACAAATGTCACAGAGCCTTGTGATGACGCGGGCATGGACCGTTGTGATGACAAACGTTATGAAGCATTGTGATGACTGGAGTCACGGAGCATTGTGATTACTGGTGTAATGGAGCATTGTGATGACAAGGGCATGGAGCATTGTGGGGACAGGGGCATGGAGCATTGGTCTGACAGGTTTCATAGATTATTGTGATGACAGTGTACATGGTGCTTTGTGATGACAATGGCATGGAGCATTGTGATGACAAGGGCATGGAGTATTGTGAAGACAGGTGTCAGGGAGCATTGTGATGACATATGTCATGGTCCATTGCGATGACAGTGGCATGTAGCATTGTGATGCCAAATGTAAGGGAGGATTGTGATGACAAATATAATGGAGCATTGTGATGACTTGGGCTTGGAGAATTATGATGAGAAGGGCCATTGATAATTTTCATGACAATGTCGTGAAGAAATGTGATGACATGGTCCTGGAGAACTGTGATGAGAAAACCATGGAGCCTTGTGATGACAGGTCTCATGGAGCATACTGATGAAAAGGGGCATGGAGCATTCTGATTACAGGTGTCTTGGAACATTGTGATAACAAGGGCATGGAGCATTGTGATGACTAGGGCATGGAATATTGTGATGACAGGCATCATGGAGCGTTGTGATGACAAGTGTTATGGAACATTGTGATCACAAGGGTTTGGAGCACTGCGATGACAGAGGTCATGGATCATTTTGATTTCAAGGAGCATGGAGCATTGTGATGAGTACGGCATGAAGCAATGCGATCCCAAATTTCTTGGAGGATTGTGATGGCAATGGTAATGGAGTATTGTGATGACAAGCGCATAGAGCATTGTAATGACAAGGTCATGTAGCATTTTGCTGACAAAGGCATGGAGCTTTGTGATGACAGTTGTCATGGAGCACTGTGATGACAAGCATCACGGAGCATTGTGAATACAGGGGTCATGGAGCATAGGGATGACAAGGGCATGGAGCATTGCGATGAAAAGTGTCATGGAGCATTGGGGTGAAAATGTTCATGGAGTATTGTGATGACAGGGGTCATGGAGCATTGTGATGACAAGAGTCCCGGATCATTGTGTTGTCAGGTGTCATGGAGTGTTGTGATGACTGTGGTCATGGAGCATTGTGATGATATTGGTCATGGAGCATTGTGATGAGAAGGTCATGGAGCGTAGGGTTGAAAATATTCATGGAGTATTGTGATGACAGGGGTCATGGAGCATTGTGATGACAAGGGAATGGAGCATGGTGATGACAAGGTCCTGGAGCATTGTGATGAGATGACCATGGAGACTTGTGATGACAAGTCTCTAGGAGCATTCTGATGAAAAGGGGCATGGAGCATTGTGATTACAGGGGTCTTGGAGCATTGTGATGACAAGGGCATGGAGCACTGTGAGGAGAAGTCCATGGAACATTCTGATGACATGCGTCATGGAGCTTTGTGATGACAAGGGCATGGAGCATTGTGATTACAGGGGTCTTGGAGCATTGTGATGACAAGGGTCATGGAGCCTTCTGATGACAAGGCCGTGGATCATTGTGATGGCAGTGGTCATGGAGCATTGTTATGACAGAGGTAATGGAGCATTGTGATGTGAAGGGCATTGAGCATTTGTCTGAAATGTTTTATGTATTATTGTGATGAGAGTGGGCATGGAGCATTGTGATGACAAGTGCATGGAGCATTGCTCTAATAAGTTTCAGCGATTATTGTGATGACAAGGGCATGGAGCATTGTGATGTCCAGGTCATGCAGTATTGTGAAGAGAGGTGTCAGGAAGCATTGTGATGACATAGGTAATGCCCCATTGTGATGACAATGGCATGGAGCATTGTGATGCCAAGTGTCATGGAGGATTCTGATGACAAAGGTAAAGGAGCATTGTGATGACAATGGCTTGGAATATTGTGATGACAAGGGTCAGGGAGCATTGTTCTGACAAAGACATGGAGCATTGTGATGACAAGGTTCACGGAGCATTGTGATGAAATGTTCATGGAGCATTGTGGTTACAAATGTCACAGAGCCTTGTGTTGAGGTGGGCATGGACCGTTCTGATGACAAACGTTATGAAGCAGTGTGATGAATGGAGTCACGGAGCATTGTGATGACAGGGGTCATGGAGCATTGTGATGACAAGCGCATGGAGCATTGCTCTAATAAGTTTCAGGGATTATTGTGATGACAGTGGGAATGGAGCATTGTGATGACAAGGGCATGGAGCATTGTGATGACCAGGTTACGCATTATTGTGAAGAGAGGTGTCAGGGAGCATTGTGATGTCATATGTAATGGCCCATTGTGATGACAATGGCATGGAGCATTGTGATGACAAGGGTCATGGAGAATTGGGCTGAAAATGTTCATGGAGTATTATGATGACAGGGGTTATGGAGCACTGTGATGACAGAGGTCATGGAGAATTTTGATTTCATTTTGCTGACAATAGCCGGAAGCTCTATGATGATGGGCATGATGCATTTTGATGACAGGTTTCAAGGAGCATTGATATGAAAAGGGGCATGGAGCATTGTGATCACATGGGTCTTGGAGCACAGTGATGAAACGGGCATGGAGCATTTTGATGAGAAGTCCATGGAACATTCTGATGACATGTGTCATGGAGCTTTGTGATGTCAAGGGCATGGAGCATTCTGATTAATGTGGTCTTGGAGCATTGTGATGACAAGTGTCATGGAGCCTTGTGATGACAAGGCCTTGGAACATTGTGATGACAGGGGTCATGGAGCATTGTTATGACAGGTGTAATGGAGCATTGTGATGAGAAGGGCATGGAGTTTTGTGATTACAATATTTATGGAGCATCGTAATGACAATTTTGCAGACCTTTCTGATGAAATGTGCGTGGCATAGTGTGCAGACATGGGTCATTGAGCATTTTTCTGACAAAGGTATGGAGCATTGTGATGACAAGGGTCATGGAGCATTGTGATGAAAAGTGCTTGGATCAATGTGGTTCCAAATGTAACAGAGCCTTGTGATGACGCGGGCATGGACCATTGTGATGACAAATGTTATGAAGCATTGTGATGACTGGAGTCACGGAACATTTTGATGACAGGGGTCATGGAGCATTGTGAGGACGAGGGCATGGAGCATTGTGCTGAGAAAGTCATAGAGCATTGTGATGACAAGGGTCAAAGAGCATTGTGATGAAAAGTTCATTGAGAACTGTGGGTAAAATGTCACAGAGACTGTTGATGGTAAGGGCATGGACCATTGTGATGACAAAGGTCATGAAGCATTGTGATGAAAACGGCATGGGGCATTGTGATGACAAGGGCATGGAGCCTAGTCATGACAGTGTTCCAGGAGCATACTGATGACAAGTGTCAGGGAGCATTGTAATGACAAGTGTACTGAGCATTGTGATGACAAAGATCATGGAGAATTGTCCTAAGAAGACCATGGATAATTGTGAAGATGAGCGTCATGGGGTGTTGTGATGATAAGTGTTATGGAACATTGTGATCACAAGTGTTTGGAGCATTATGATGACATGGGTCATGCTGAATACTGATTTCACTGTGATGACAATAGCTTGAAGCATTATGATGATGGGCATGGTGCATTGTGATGTCAGGGTTCATGGAGCTTTGAGATGAAAAGAGGCATGGATCATTGTGATTACAAGGGTCTTGGACCATTGTGATGACAAGGGCATGGAACATTGTGATGAGAAGGCCATAGAACATTCTGATGACATGCGTCATGGAGCTTTGTGATGACAAGGGCATGGAGCATTATGATTTGAGGGGTCTTCAGCATTGTGATGAGAAGTGTCGTGGAACCTTGTGATGACAAGGCCGTGGAACATTGTGATGGCAGGGGTCATGGTGCATTGTTATGAAAGGGGTAATGGAGCATTGTGATGAGAAAGATATGGAACATTGGTCTGAAATATTTCATGGATTATTGTGATGAGAGGGCATGCAGCATTGTGATGACAAGGGCACGGAACACTGTGATACATGTGTCATGCAGGATTGTATTTACAAGGGCATGGAGAATTGTGATGAGAAGGGCATCGAGCATTGTGATGACAAATGTCATAGAGCTTTGTGATGACAAGGGCATGGAGCAGTGTGATGAGAGGTTTCAAGGAACATTGTGAGGACAATGACATGGAGCATTGTGATGCCAAGAGTCATGGTGCATTGTTACGAGAAGGGCAGGGAGCATTTTGATGACCGGGTCATGCAGCAATTTGATAAAAAGTTTAATGGAACATTTTGAGGGCAGGGTTTATAGAACATTGTGATGTCAGGGGTCTTGGAGCTATGGGATTAAATGGGTCATGGAGAATTTTGAGGACAGGGGTTATGGAACATTGTGATGGCAGTGGTCATGGAACATTGTGATTATAAGGGGATATAGCATTGTGATGACTGGGTCATGGAACATGGTGATTACAGGGGTGAGGGAGTATTGTGATGACTAGTGATGGAACATTGTGATGTCCCTGGTGAGAGAGCATTTTGATGAGAAGTGCATGGACCACTGTGATTACAAGGTTTATGGAGCATTGTAATGACAAATTTGTGAACCGTTGTGAGGAAATGCACGTGGAACATTGTGATGACAATGGTCATGGAGCACTGTTCTGACAAAGACATGGAGCATTGTGATGACAAGGGTCACGGAGAACTGTGATGAAATGTTCATGGAGCACTGAGCTTACAAAGGTCAGAGAGCCTTGTGATGACGCGGGCATGGACCATTTTGATGACTAACTTTATGAAGCATTGTGATGACTGAAGTCACGGAGCATTGTGATGACAGGGGTCATGGAGCAGTGTGATGACAAGGGCATGGAGCATTGTGATGACAGGTGCATGGAGCATTGTTCTCAGAAATTTAATAGATTGTTGTGATGACAGTGGGCATGGTGCATTGTGATAACAAGTGCATGGAGCATTGTGATGAGAAGGTCATGGAATACTGTGAAGACTGGTGTCCGGGAACATTGTGATGACATATGTCATGGTCCATTGCGATGACAATGGCATGGAGCATTGTGATGCCAAATGGAATGGAGGATTGTGATGACAAGTATAATGGAGCATTGTGATGATTAGGGCTTGGAGCATTATCATGACAAGGGCCATTGAAAATTTTCTTGACAAGGTCGAGAAGCATTGTGATGACAAGATCCTTGAGCATTGTGATGACAAAACCATGGAGCCTTGTGATGACAAGTCTCATGGAGCATACTGATGAAAACGGGCATGGAGCATTGTTATTAAAGGGGTCTTGGAACATGGTGATTACAAGGGCATGGAACATTGTGAGGTGAAAACCAAGGAGCATTCTGATGGCATGCGTCATTGAGCTTTCTGATGACAAGGGCATTGAGCATTGTGATTACATGGGTCTTGGAGCATTGTGATGAAAATGGCATGGATCATTGTGCTGAAAAAGGCATGAGGCCTTGTCATGACAGGGTTCAAGGAGCATACAGACAACAAGTGTCAGGGAGCATTTTGATGACAAGTGTATTGAGCATTGTGATGACAAAGGTCATGGAGCATTGTGATGAGAAGACCATTGATAATTGTGATGACACGAGTCATGTGGCATTGTGATGACAAGTGTTATGGAATATTGTGATCACAAGGGTTTGGAGCATTGTTATGACAGAGGTCATGGAGCATGTTGATTTCATTGTGATGACAATAGCATGAAGCATTATGATGATGGGCATGGTGAATTGTGATGAGAGGGTTCATGGATCATTGAGATGAAAAGGGGCATAGAGCATTGTGATTACCGGGTCTTGGAGCATTGTGATGAGAAGGGTCATGGAGCCTTGTGATGACAAGGCCATGGAACATAGTGATGGCAGGAGTCATGGAGCATTGTTATGACAGGGTTAATGGAGAATTGTGATGGCAAGTGCATGGAACATTGTGATGAGAAGGCCATGGAGCATTCTGATGACATGCGTCATGGAGCTTTGTGATGACAAGTTCATGGAGCAATGTGATGAGAGCGTTCATGGAGCACTGTGATGACAATGACATTGAGCATTTTGATGAAAAGTTCATGGAGCACTGTGGTGACAAAGTTCACAGAGCCTTGTGATGATGAGGGCATTGACTTTTGTGGTGACACAGGTCATGGAGTCTTGTGATGACGGGACACACGGAGCATTGTGATGACTGGGGTCATGTAACATTGTGATGACAGGAGCATGGAGCATTGGTCTGACAAGTTTCATGGATAATTGTGTTGACAGAGGGCATGGCACATTGTGATGACAAGGGCATGAAGCATTGTGATGACAAGGTCATGGATTATTGTGAACACAGGTGTCAGGGAGCATTGTGATGGCATATTTCATGTTCCATTGTGATGACAATGGCATGGAGCATTGTGATGCCGAGTGTTATGGAGGATTGTGATGACAAAGGTAATGGAGCATTGTGATGACAAGGGCTTGGAGCATTGTGATGACAAGGGCCATGGAGCATTTTGATGACAAGGGCATGGAGCATTGTGATGACAACGGCCTTTGAGAATTTTGATGAAAAGGTCGTGAAGCATTGTGATGACAATGGCATGGAGCTTGCTATGACAGGGGTCATGGGACATTGCGATGACAAGTGCATGGAGAATTTTGATGACAAGAGCATGTAACATGGGGATGAGAACTGTCATGGAGCATTGTGATGACAAGGACATGAAGAATTGTGATGACAAGGGACATGGAGCATTGTGATGACCAGGGCATGGAGCATTGTTATGGCAAGACCGTGGAGCACTGTGATGAGAAGACCATGGATAATTCTGGTGACGAGCATCATGGAGCACTGTAATGACAAGGGGCATGGAGCATTGTGATGATAGGTCTCATGGAGCATTGTGATGACAGGGGACATGGATCATTGTGATGACAAGGGTCATGGAGTATTCTGATGACAAGCTTGTGCAGTATTGTGATGACAAAGCATTTAACACTGTGATGGGAAGTGTCATGGAACATAGTGATGCCAAGAACGTGGAGAATTGTGATGAAAGGGAACATAGAGCATTGTGATGACCAGGGCATGGAGCATTGTGATGGCAAGACCGTGGAGCACTGTGATGAGAAGGCCATGGAGCATTCTGATGACATGTGTCATGGAGCTTTGTGAAGACATGGGCATGGAGCAATGTGATGAGAGCGTTCATGGAGCATTGTGATGACAATGACATGGAGCATTGTGATGCCAAAGGTCATGGATCTTTGTGATGACAAAGGTCATGGAGCACTTTGATGGCAAGGGCGTTGTGCATGGTGATGAGAAGGGCAGGGAGCATTCTGATGACAGGGTAATGGAGCAATTTGATGAAAAGTGTCATGGAACATTTTGATAAGAGTTGTTATGGAACATTGTGATGTCAGGGGTCATCGAACATTGTGATGATAAGTGCATGTAGCACTGTGATGACAGGAGTCATGGAACATTGTGATGACAGGGGTGAGGGAGTATTGTGACAAATAGTGATGTAGCATAGTGATATCAGTGGTGAGAGAGCATTTTGATGGCAAGTGCATGGAGCATTGTGATGACAAATTTTAAGGAGCATTGTGATGAAAAGATTGTGGAGCACTGTGATGACAAGCGTATGGTGCATTGTGATGACATGTGTCATGGAGCATTGTGCTGACAAGCACATGGAGCATTGTGATGACAAATGTAAAAGAGCATTGTGAAGAAAAGTTCATGGAGCATTGTGGTTAAATAGGTCAGAGAGACTGTTGATGACAAGGGCATGGACCATTGTGATGACAAAGGTCATGAAGCATTGTGATGACTGGAGTCACGGAGCATGGTGATGACAGGGGTCATGGAGCATTGTGATAAAAAGGGCATGGAGCATTGTGATGACAAGGGCATGGAACATTGATCTAATAAGTTGCATGGATTATTGCGATGACAGTTGGAATGGCACATTGTGATGACAAGGGCATGGAGCAATGTGATGACCAGGTCATGCAGTATTGTGAAGACAGGTGTCAGGGAGCATTGTGATGACATATGTAATGGCCCAATGTGATGACAATGGCATGGAGCATTGTGATGCCAAGTGTCATGGAGGATTCTGATGACAAAGGTAATGGAGCATTTTGATGACAATGGCTTGGAGCATTGAGATGACAAGGGTCAGGGAGCATTGTGCTGACACGTGCATCGAGAATTGTGATGACAAGTGTCAAGGAGCATTCTGATGACAAGGTTGTGGAGTATTTTGATGACAATGGCATGGAGCATTATTATGAAAACGGAATGGGGCATTATGATGAAAAAGGCATGGAGCATTTTCGTGACAGGGTTCAAGGAGCATTCTGATGCCAAGTGTCAGGGAGCATTGTGATGACAAGTGTATTGAGCATTGTGATGACAAAGGTCATGGAGCATTGTGATGACAAGTGTTATGGAACAATGTGATCACAAGGGTTTGGAGCATTTTGATGACAGTGGTCATGGATCATTTTGATTTCAAGGAGCATGGAGCATTGTGATGAAAAGGGCATGAAGCAATGTGATCCCAAGGTTCATGGAGGATTGTGATGACAATGGAAATGGAGTATTGTGATGACAAGCGCATAGAGCATTGTAATGACAAGGTCATGTAGCATTTTGCTGACAAAGGCATCGAGCATTTTGATGACAGGTGTCATGGAGCACTGTGATGACAACCGTCACGGAACATTGTGAAAACAGGGGTCATGGAGCATTGGGATGACAAGGGCATGGATCATTGTGATGACAAGGGTCATGGAGGATTGGGCTGAAAATGTTCATGGAGTGTTGGGAGTACAGGGGTCATGGAGCATTGTGATGACTAGGGAATGGAGCATTGTGATGACAAGAGTCCTGGATAGTTATGTTGTCAGGTGTCATGGAGTGTTGTGATGACAGTGGTCATGGAGCATTGTGATGATATTGGCCATGGAGCATTGTGATGAGTAGGTCGTGGAGCATTTGGATGAAAATAATCATGGATTATTGTGATGACAGGGGTCATGGAGCATTGTGATGAGAAGGGAATGGAGCATGGTAATGACAAGGTCCTGGAGCATTGTGATGAGAAGACCATGGAGACTTGTGATGACAAGTCTCACGGAGCATTCTGATGAAAAGGGAAATGGAACATTGTGATTACAGGGGTCTTGGAGCATTGTGATGACTAGGGCATAGAGCATTGTGATGAGAAGGCCATGGAGCATTCTGATGACATGCATCATGGAGTTTTTTGATGACAAGGGAAAGGAGCATTGTGATTACAGGGGTCTTGGAATATTGTGATAAAAAGGGTATGAAGCATTGTGAGGCGAAGAACAAGGAGCATTCTGTTGGCATGCGTCACTGAGCTTTGTGATGACAAGTGTTACGGAATATTGTGATCACAAGGGTTTGGAGCATTGTTATGACAGAGGTCATGGAGCCTTTTCATTTCATTGTGATTACAATAGCACGAAGCATTATGATGATGGGCATGGTGCATTGTGATGACAGGGTTCATGGATCATTGAGATGAAAAAGGGCATAGAGCATTGTGATTACAGGGTTCTTAGAGCATTGTGATGAGAAGGGTCATGGAGCTTTGTGATGACAAGGCCATGGAACATCGTGATGGCAGGGGCCATGGAGCATTTTTATGTCTTGGGTAATGGAGCATTGTGATGGCAAGGGCATGGAGCATTGTGATGAGAAGGTCATGGAGCATTCTGATGACATGTGTCATGGAGCTTTGTGAAGACATGGGCATGGAGCAATGTGATGAGAGCGTTCATGGAGCATTGTGATGACAATGACATGGAGCATTGTGATCCCAAGGGTCATGGATCTTTGTGATGACAAAGGTCATGGAGCATTTTGATGGCAAGGGCATTGTGCATTGTGATGAGAAGGGCAGGGAGGATTCTGATGACAGGGTCATGGAGCAATTTGATGAAAAGTTTCATGGATTATTTTGATGACAGGTGTTTGGAACATTGTGATGTCAGGGGTCATCGAACATTGTGATGATAAGTGCATGTAGCATTGTGATGACAGGAGTCATGGAACATTGTGATGACAGAGGTGAGGGAGTATTGTGACAAATAGTGATGTAGCATTGTGATATCAGTGGTGAGAGAGCATTTTGATGACAAGTGCATGGAGCATTGTGATGACCAATTTAAAGGAGCATTGTGATGAAAAGATTGTGGAGCACTGTGATGACAAGCGTATGGTGCATTGTGATGACATGTGTCATGGAGCATTGTGCTGACAAGCACATGGAGCATTGTGATGACAAATGTCAAAGAGCATTGTGAAGAAAAGTTCATGGAGCATTGTGGTTAAATAGGTCACAGAGACTGTTGATGTCGAGGGCATGGACCATTGTGATGACAAAGGTCATGAAGCATTGTCATGACTGGAGTCACGGAGCATGGTGATGACAGGGGTCATGGAGCATTGTGATAACAAGGGCATGGAGCATTGT
The DNA here is from genome assembly GCF_964341445.2 of Mesoplodon mirus. NCBI lineage: Eukaryota > Metazoa > Chordata > Mammalia > Artiodactyla > Ziphiidae > Mesoplodon > Mesoplodon mirus. The sequence continues at coordinate 28,674 of NW_028294998.1, read as the reverse complement.
GATGACAAGGGCATGGAACATAGGTCTAATAATTTGCATGGATTATTGCGATGACAGTTGGAATGGCACATTGTGATGACAAGGGCATGGAGCATTGTGAAGACCAGGTCATGCAGTATTGTGAAGAGAGGTGTCAGGGAGCATTCTGATGACATATGTAATGGCCCTTTGTGATGACAATGGCATCGAGCATTGTGATGCCAAGTGTCATGGCGGATTCTGATGACAAAGGTAATGGAGCATTGTGATGACAATGGCTTGGAGCATTGTGATGACAATGGTCAGGGAGCATTGTGCTGACAAGTGCATGGATAATTGTGATGACAAGGGTCATGGAGCATTCTGATGACAAGCTTGTGGAGTATTTTGATGACAATGACATGGAGCATTTTGATGAAAATGGCATGGGGCATTGTGATGAAAAAGGCATGGAGCCATTTCCTGACAGGGTTCAAGGAGCATTCTGATGACAAGTGTCAGGGAGCATTGTGATGACAAGTGTATTGAGAATTGTGATGACAAAGGTCATGGAGCATTGTGATGAAAAGGGCATGGAGTATTGTGATGACTGGCATCATGGAGCGTTGTGATGACAAGTGTTATGGAACACTGTGATCACAAGTGTTTGGAGCATTGTGATGAGAGAGGTCATGGATCATTTTGATTTCCAGGAGCATGGAGCATTGTGATGACAAGGGCATGAAACAATGTGATCCCAAGGTTCATGGAGGATTGCGATGACAATGAAAGTGGAGTATTGTGATGACAAGCACATAGAGCATTGTAATGACAAGGTCATGTAGCATTTTGCTGACAAAGGCATGGAGCATTGTGATGACATGTGTCATGGAGCACTGTGATGACAATCGTCATGGAGCATTGTGAATACAGGTGTCATGGCGCATTGGGATGACAAGGGCATGGGTCATTGGGATGACAAGTGTCATGGAGCACTTGGCTGAAAATGTTCATGGAGTATTGTGATGACACGGGTCATGGAGCATTGTGATGACTAGGGAATGGAACATTGTGATGACAAGAGTCCCGGATCATTGTGTTGTCAGTTGTCATGGAGTGTTGTGATGACAGTGGTCATGGAGCATTGTGATGACAAGGGAATGGAGCATGGGGATGACAGGGTCCTGGAGCACTGTTATGAGAAGACCATGAAGAGTTGTGATGACAAGTCTCATGGAGCATTCTGATGAAAAGGGGCCAGGAGCATTGTGATTTCAGGGGTCTTGGAGCATTGTGATGACTAGGGCATGGAGCATTGTGATGAGAATGCCATGGATCATTCTGATGACATGCGTCATGGAGTTTTTTGATGACAAGGGCATGGAGCATTGTGATTACAGGGGTCTTGGAACATTGTGATGACAAGGGCATGGAGCATTGTGAGGAGAAGAACAAGGAGCATTATGATGGCATGCGTCATTGAGCTTTGTGATGACAATGGCATGGAGCACTGAGATTACATGGGTCTTGGAGCATTGTGATGAAAAGGGCATGGATCATTGTGATGAAAAAGGCATGGAGCCTTGTCATGACAGGGTTCAAGGAGCATACAGACAACAAGTGTCAGGGAGCATTTTGATGACAAGTGTATTGAGCATTGTGATGACAAGGGTCATGGAGCATTCTGATGACAAGCTTGTGGAGTATTTTGATGACAATGGCATGGAGCATTGTGATGAAAATTGCATGGGGCTTTGTGATGAAAAAGACATGGAGCCTTTTTGTGACAGGGTTCAAGGAGCATTCTGATGACAAGTGTCAGGGAGCATTGTGATGACAAGTGTACTGAGAATTGTGATGACAAAGTTCATGGAGCATTGTGATGAAAAGGGCATGGAGTATTGTGATGACAGGCATCATGGAGCGTTGTGATGACAAGTGTTATGGAACATTGTGATCACAAGGGTTTGAAGCATTGTGATGACAGCGGTCATGGATCATTTTGATTTCAAGGAGCATGGAGCATTGTGATGACAAGGGCATGAAGAAAAGTGATCCCAAAGTTCATAGAGGATTGTGATGATAATGATAATGCAGTATTGTGATGACAAGCGCATAGAGCATTGTAATGACAAGGTCATGTATCATTTTGCTGATAAAGACATGGAGCATTGTGATAACAGGTGTCATGGAGCACTGTGATGACAATCGTCACGGAGCAATGTGAATACAGGGGTCATGGAGCATAGGGATGACAAGGGCATGGATCATTGTGATGAAAAGGGTCATGGAGAATTGGGCTGAAAATGTTCATGGAGTATTGTGATGACAGGGGTCATGGAGCATTGTGATTACAGGGGTCTTGGAGAATTGTGATGACAAGAGTCCCCCATCATTGTGTTGTCAGGTGTCATGGAGTGTAGTGATGACAGGGGTCATGGAGCATTGTGATGATATTGGTCATGGAGCATTGTGATGAGAATGTCATGGAGCATTTGGCTGTAAATATTCATGGAGTATTGTGATGACCGGGGTCATGGAGGATTGTGATGACAAGGGAATGGAGCATGGTGATGACAAGGTCCTGGAGCATTGTGATGAGAAGACCATGGAGACTTGTGATGACATGTCTCATGGAGCATTCTGATTAAAAGGTGCATGGAGCATTATGATTACAGGGGTCTTGGAGCATTGTGATGACAAGGGCATTGAGCATTTTGAGGAGAAGGGCATGAAACATTCTGATGACATGCGTCATGGAGCTCTGTGATGACAAGGGCATGTAGAATTGTGATTAGAGGTATCTTGGAGCATTCTGATGACATGGGTCATGGAGACTTGTGATGGCAAGGCCGTGGAACATTGTGATGGCAGGGGTCATGGAGCATTGTTATGACAGAGGTAATGGAGCATTTTGATGAGAAGGGCATTGAGCATTGGTCTGAAATGTTTCATGGATTATTGTGATGAGAGTGGGCATGGAGCATTGTGATGACAAGGGCACCGTACACGGTGATACATGGGTCATGGGGGATTGTAATGAAAAGGGCATGGAGCATTGTGATGAGAAGGGCATCGAGCATTGTGATGACAAGTGTCATGGAGATATGTGATGACAAGGGCATGGAGCAATGTGATGAGAGGGTTCAGGAGCATTGTGATGACAATGACATGGAGCATTGTGATGCCAAGGGTCATGGAGCTTTGTGATGACAAATGTCATGGAGCATTTTGATGACAAGTGTGTGGTGCATTGTGATGAGAAGGGCAGGGAGAATTTTGATAACAGGTTCATGCAGTAATTTGATTAAAAGTGTAATGGAACATTTTGATGACATGGGTTATAGAACATTGTGATACCAGTGGTCATGGATCTTTAGGATAAAAATGGTCATGGAGCATTTTGATGACAGGTGTTATGGAACTTTGTGATGTCATGGGTCATCGAACATTGTGATGATAAGTGCACGTAGCATTGTGATAACAGGAGTCATGCTTCATTGTGATGACAGGGGTGAGGGAGTATTGTGACAAATAGTGATGTAGCATTGTGATATCAGTAGTGAGAGAGCATTTGGATGAGAAATGCATGGAGCATTGTGATGACAAATTTTATGGAGCAGTGTGATGACAAGCTTGTGGAGCACTGTGATGATAAGTGCATGGTGCATTGTGATGACATGTGTCATGGAGCATTGTGCTGACAAGCGCATGGAGCATTGAGATGACAAGGGTCATGGAACATTGTGCTGAGAAAGGCATAGAGAATTGTTATGACAAGGATCAAAGAGCATTGTGATGAAAAGTTCATGGAGCATTGTGATGACAAGGGTCATGGAGCATTCTGGTGACAAACTTGTGGAGTATTTTGATGACAATGGCATGGAGCATTGTGATGAAAACGGCATGGGGCATTGCGATGAAAAAGGCATGGAGCCTTTTCGTGACAGGTTTCAAGGAGCATACTGATCACAAGTGTCAGGGAGCATTGTGATGACAAGTGTATTGAGAATTGTGATGACAAAATTCATGGAGCATTGTGATGAAAAGGGCATGGAGTATTGTGATGACAGACATCATGGGGCGTTGTGATGACAAGTGTTATGGAACACTGTGATCACAAGGGTTTGGAGCATTGTGATGTCAGTGGTCATGGAGCATTGTGATGATATTGGCCATGGAGCATTGTGATGAGTAGATCGTGGAGCATTGGGCTGAAAATATTCATGGATTATTGTGATGACAGAGGTCATGGTGCAATGTGATGACAAGGGAATGGAGCATGGTGATGACAAGGTCCTGGAGCATAGTGATGAGAAGACCATGGAGACTTGTGATGACAAGTCTCATGGAGCATTCTGATGAAAAGGGGCATGGAGCATTGTGATTACAGGGTTCTTGGAGCATTGTGATGACTAGGGCATGAAGCATTGTGATGAGAAGGTCATGGAGCATTCTGATGATATGCGTCATGGAGTTTTGTGATGACAAGGGCATGGAGCATTGTGATTACAGGGATCTTGGAGCATTGTGATTTAAAGGGCATGGATCATTGGGATGAAAAATGCATGGATCCTTGTCATGACAGGGTTCAAGGAGCATACTGACGACAAGTGTCAGGGAGCATTGTGATGATAAGTGTATTGAGCATTGTGATGACAAGATCATGGAGCACTGTGATGAGAAGACCATGGATAATTGTGATGATGAGCGTCATGGGGTGTTGTGATGATAAGTGTTATGGAACATTGTGATCACAAGGGTTTGGAGCATTATGATGACAGAGGTCATGGAGAATATTGATTTCATTGTGATGACAATAGCCTGAAGCATTATGATGATGGGCATGGTGCATTGTGATGACAGGTTTCATGGAGCATTGAGATGATAAGGGACATGGAGCATTGTGTTTACAGGGGTCTTGGAGCATTGTGATGACAAGGGCATGGAGCACTGTGATGAGAAGGCCATGGAACATTCTGATGACATGCGTAATGGAGCTTTGTGATGACAAGGGCCTGGAGCCTTGTGATTACAGGGGTCTTCAGCATTGTGATGACAAGTGTCATCGAACCTTGTGATGATAAGGCCGTGGAACATTTTAATGGCAGGTGTCATGGTGCATTGTTATGACAGGGGTAATGGAGCATGGTGATGAGAACGGCATGGAAAATTGGTCTGAAATGTTGCATGGATTATTGTGATGAGAGTTTGTATGGAGCATTGTGATGACAAGGGTACGGAACACTATGTTACATGGGTCATGCAGGATTGTAATGACAAGGGTATGCACAATTGAGATGAGAAGGGCATCGAGCATTGTGATGACAAGTGTCATGGAGCTTTGTGATGACAAGGGCATTGAGCAATGTGATGAGAGTGTTCATGGAGCATTGTGATGACAATGACATGGAGCATTGTGATGCCAAGGGTCATGGAGCTTTGTGATGACAAGTCATGGAGCATTTTGATGACAAGGGCATGGTGCATTTTGATGAGAAGGGCAGGGAGCATTTTGATGACCGGGTCATGCAGCAATTTGATGAATAGTGTAATGGAACATTTTGATTGCCGGGGTTATAGAACATTGTGATGTCAGGGGTCTTGGAGCTTTGGGATGAAAAGGGTCATGGAGCATTTTGATGACAGGGGTCATGGAACATTGTGATGATAAGGGGATGTAGAAGTGTGATGACAGGGTCATGGAACATTGTGATTACAGGGGTGAGGTAGAATTGTGATGACTAGTGATAGAACACTGTGATATATCTGGTGAGAGAGCATTTTGATGAGAAGTGCATGGACCATTGTGATTACAAGGTTTATGGAGCATTGTAGTGACAAGGTTGTGGATCACTGTGATGAAAAACGCATGGCACTTTGTGATGACAAGGGTCATGGAGCATTGTGATGACAAGGGCATGGAGCATTGTGATGACAAGGGCATGGAACATTGGTCTAAAGTTTCATGGATTATTGCGATGACAGTTGGAATGGCGCACTGTGATGACAAGGGCATGGAGCATTGTGATGACCAGGTCATGCAGTATTGTGAAGACAGGTGTCAGGGAGCATTGTGATGACATATGTAATGGCCCATTGTGAAGACAATGGCATGGAGCATCGTGATGCCTATTTTCATGGAGGATTCTGATGACAAAGGTAATGGAGCATTGTAATGACAATGGCTTGGAGCATTGTGATGACAATGGTCAAGGAGCATTGTGCTGACAATCGCATGGAGAATTGTGATGACAAGTGTCATGGAGCATTCTGATGACAATCTTGTGGAGTATTTTGATGACAATGGCATGGAGCATTGTGATGAAAACGGCATGGGGCATTGTTATGAAAGAGGCATGGAGCCTTTTCCTTACATGGTTCAAGGAACATTCTGATGACAAGTGTCAGGGAGCATTGTGATGACAAGTGTATTGAGAATTGTGATGACAAATGTCATGGAGCATTGTGATGAAAAGGGCATGGAGTATTGTGATGAGAGGCATCATGGAGCGTTGTGATGACAAGTGTTATGGAACATTGTGATCACAAGGGTTTGGAGCATTGTGATGACAGAGGTCATGGATCATTTTTATTTCAAGGAGCATGGAGCATTGTGATGACATGGGCATGAAGCAATGTGATCCCAAGTTTCATGGAGGATTGTGATGAGAAGCAAATAGAGCATTGTAATGACAAGGTCTTGTAGCATTTTGCTGACAAATGCATGGAGAATTGTGATGACAGGTGTCATGGAGCACTGTGATGACAAGCGTCACAGAGCATTGTGAAAACAGTGGTCATGGAGCATAGGGATGACAAGGACATGGATCATTGTGATGAAAAGTGTCATGGAACATTGGGTTGAAAATGTTCATGGAGTATTGTGATGACAGGTGTCATGGAGCAGTGTGATGATTAGGGAATGGAACACTGTGATGACAAGAGTCCCGAATCATTGTGTTGTCAGGTGTCATGGAGTGTTGTGATGATAGTGGTCATGGAGCATTGTGATGATATTGGCCATGGAGCATTGTGATAAGAAGACCTTGGGTAATTGTGATATCGAGCATCATGGAGCACTGTAATGACAAGGGGCATGAAGCATTGTGATGACAGGTGTCAGGGAGCATTGTGATGACAGGGGTCATGGAGCATTGTGATGACAAGTGCATGCAGCTTTGTGATGACATGTGCATGGAGCATTGTAATGACAAGTACATGGAGCATTGCAATGTCAAGTGGATGGAGAATTGTGATGATAAGAGCATGTAAAATATTGCTGAGAAGTGTCATATAGCATTGTGATGACAAGGACGTGGAGAATTGTGATGACAAGGTACATGGAGCATTTTGATAACCAGGGCATGGTGCATTGTGATGACAGGGGTCATGGAGCATTATTATGATAACGGCCATGGTGCATTCTGACATAAGATATCACTTATGAAGGGAATGTAAACATGGCTACATATGAACTGATTTAGGGAAGAGAACAGAGTATCAGATTTAGAAAATAATCTAATGCTTGCTTAAGGGGAAAGAGAGGTGGGGAGATACACAAAACCTAAGATTGATATTAGCACAGGTACCGTTCCATAATCCAAAAACTGAAGAGACAAGCCCTACCCCTTCCTCAGTGAACGGAACTCAACATCCCTATTCCCCTCAGAGAAATATATCTGACTAGTAAGAATTTTAAAACCTATGTATTGATATGTCTCCGTAAGGGAACCAAGTGTGTCTAGAACGACATAAACATGGCAGTGAGAATAAGCTCAAACCCACTATAAAAATGAATTTCAATACAAAACATAAAAACAGTAAAATTCTTACTCAATACCTTCAGGGGTTCTGATGAAACCTGGAATGACCGTATCTACAATGACAGCTGGATGTGGCATAAGGCTGGTCACTTGGGACTGAGAGGATTGGTGAGATTGGGTGAAAAAATGCAGACCCTTTAAAGCAATAATGCCTGCCAACCATTCCATGGTTCCCATCTCTCCAGGTAGAAGGGAATATCACTAGAGTTATAACGTGTATGGGAACCTAGAGAATGGAAACCAGCTGATGGTGAAAGGTTTCTAAAACTCTACTACTTTTTTCTCTCCTTGTGCTCCAGTTTGACATTCCAACTGCTTTACTATCAATCTCCCAACTTGGAAAGTCAGCCCCTATAACCTCCTGGTACGCACAGTTGGCAAATTGTGCAGAGGATATAAGGGAAGAGAGAGAACCAATGAGAGAGTAGCTGTAGGCATTTGGACGGCCACATGTCTCTCTAATTTTCCGTCACAAAGAGGAATTAACCAAAGTCTCAGGCTGCCCCCCAGAACCAGTATAAGTCCAGAAGCAAAACTGTTGATTTGGGGTCAGATCACAAAAACGCGAGTTGAAAAATGGAGCTCAGGGCCACAGCAATTCACTAACCTGCAGAGTTATAAAGGACTACTCTCTTCGAAAAATCTGTTGAGGGAAAGCCACGAGGCGGAAGGGAAAATGAGGAAGAATGGCATGAAATAGATTTCAAGAGGTACATTGGAATCGCCTTTAAACACAGGAAAAGCATTACAACTTCGAAAATTATGGAAATGGCCATAAAGGGCATATGGGTTTTCACGTGCATATATGCAGGAAAAAACACATATGCCCTTTTCGGACAAGCAAGCAAGCGGGCAATGCAAATCTGCACTACAAAGAAGTATCACTTCCCACCAGTCAAAAGGGACATCCAAAAAATGGGTAAAAACCAGAAAGGCAAGACAGGCCCTGGAGAACATGGAGCCTTGTTATGCTGATGGGCGGGATGTAAATTGCCAACTGCCACTCTGGAGGAGTGCATTGTATTTCCTAAAACAAGTAAACAACAGAGCTACAGAGCCAAGGTCACTTCCAGTCTAGGGAATATACCTTGGGAAAACTGAAAATCAATAAGACAGATCCACACCAAAATTCATGGCTGCACTGCTTACAAAAATCTCAACTTGGGTACACATTAAATATCCCAGGAAAGACAAAAATGGTTCAAGAAATTGTGGTACTTACGTATGATGGAATATCCCTCAGCCATGAAATCAATGTCATAAGGCCAGTAGCAGCAAAATGAGAGGATTCAGGTACGATAATTCTAAGTGAAATAAGTCACACAGAAAAAGAAACTTATCATAAGATATCACTTATGAAGATCCTGTAAACATGGCTACACATGAACTGAGTTAGGGAAGAGAACAGAGTCTCACATTTAGAAAACACTGTTATGCCTGCTTAAGAGGGATGGAGAGGTGGGGTGATGCATAAAACCAGAGTTTGATATATGCTCTGGTAGAGTTCCAAAAACCAAGTATGGAATAGACAAGACCTACACCTTCCTCAGGGAAAGGGACTCAAAACCCCATATTTCCCGCAGAGGAATATATCTGACTAGTAAGAATCTTAAAACCTATGTATTGATCTGTCTCTTTCAGGGAATCAAGTGCGCCTAGACTGGCATAAACATGGCAGCGAGAATCAGCTCAAACCCACTCTAAAAAGGAATTTGAAAAACAGAAAACAGGGAAATTCTTTACAATTCCTTCAGGGTCTCTGATGAAACCTGGAATGACCCTATCTACAATGACAGCTGTATGTGGCATAAAGCTGGACACATAGGACTGAGAGGAGTGGTGCGATTGGGTGAGCAAATGCAGACCCTTTAAAGCAATAATGCATGGCACCCATTCCATGGGTCCCAAGTCTCCAGGTTGAAGGGAATATTACTACAGCTATAACATGTATGGGAAACCTAGAATATAGACACAATCTGAATACGAATACTTTCTAAAACTCAACGTATAGTCCCTCTCCTGGTGCTCCGGTTTGACTTTCCAACTGCTTTACTATCAATCTCCCAACCGGGAGAGACCGCACCTTTAACCTCCTGTTTCTCACAGGTGGCCAATTTCGCAGAGGATGAATGGGAAGAGGGAGAACCAATGAGAGAGTAGCTGTTAGGCATTTGGACGGGCATATGTCACTCTTATTTCCCGGGAGGAAGAAGAATTGACGAAAGTCTCAGCCACCCACCAGGAACCAGTATATGTCCTGAACCAAAATATTGGACTTGCGAACAGCTCAGAAAAAACAGTTAAAAAACGGAGCTCAGGGGCACAGCAATTCACAAACTGGCAGAGTAATAAAGGACAACTGTCATCCAAAAATCTGTTGAGGGAAGGCAACGAGGCGGACTTGAAAGTGAGGCAGAATAGCCAGAATCGGATTTCAAGAGGTACGTTGGAATCGCCTTTAAAGCACAGGAAGAGGGGCACAACTTCGACAATGATGCACTTGTCCAAAAAGGGTGTATGCGTTTTTCCCTGAGTATATTCAGGAGAAAACACATACGCTCTTTTTGGCCAAGCAAGCAAGCGGACAATGTAAGTCTGCACTAGAAAGAAGTATCACATCCCACCTGTCCAAAGGAACATCCACAAAAAGGGTAAAAACCAGAAATTCAAGACAGGCCCTGGAGAACAGGGAGCCTTGTTATGCTGATGGGCGGGATGTAAATTGCCAACTGCCTCTCTGGAGGAGTGCATTGTGTTCCCTTAAACAAGTAAACAACAGAGCTACAGAGCCAAGGACACTTCCAGTCTAGGGAATATACCTTGGGAAAACTGAAAATCAATAAGTCAGAGCCACCGCACAATTTAGGGCTACACTGCTTACAAGAACCTCAACGTGGGTACAACTTAAATATCCCAGGAAATATAAAAATGGTTCAAAAAATTGTGGTACTTACGTACGATGGAATATCCCTCAGCCATGAAATCAATGTCATAAGACCAGTAGCAGCAAAATGAGTGGATTCAGGTATGATGATTCTAAGTGAAATAAGTCACACAGAAAAAGAAACGTATCATAAGATATCACTTATGAGGATCCTGTAAACATGGCTACACATGAACTGAGTTAGGAAAGAGAAAAGAGTCTCACATTTAGAAAACACTCTTATGCCTGCTTAAAGTGGAAGGAGAGGTGGGGTGATGCATAAAACCAGAGTTTGATATAAGCACAGGTACCGTTCCAAAAACCAAGTATGGAATAGACAAGACCTACTCCTTCCTCAGTGAAAGGCACTCAAAACCCCATATTTCCCGAAGAGGAAGATATCTGACTAGTAAGAATCTTAAAACCTATGTATTGATATGTCTCCGTAAGGGAATCAAGTGTGTCTAGACTGGCATAAAGATGGCAGCGAGAATCAGCTCATACCCACCATAAAAAGGAATTTCAAAAACAAAACAGAGAAACAGCGGAATTCTTTACAATTCCTTCAGGGTCTCTGATGAAACTTGGAATGACCCTATCTAGAACGACAGCTGGAGGTGGCATAAGGCTGGACACATGGGACTGAGAGGATTGGTGAGATTCGTGAGCAAATGCAGACCCTTTAAAGCAATAATGCATGGTACCCATTCCAAGGGTCCCAACTCTCTAGGTTGTAGGGAATATTACTACAGCTATAACGTGTATGGGAAACCTAGAGAATGGAAACACTGTGAATATGAAAGGTTTCTAAATCTCAACGAATAGTCCCTCTCCTGGTGCTCCAGTCTGACTTTCTAACAGCTTTACTATCAATCTCCCAACTTGGAGAGACAGCACCTTTAACCTCCTGGTTCGCACAGGTTGCCAATTTGGCAAAGGATGAAAGGGAAGAGGGAGAACCAAAGAGAGTAGCTGTTAGGCATTTAGACGGGCACGTGTCACTCTTATTTCCCGGGAGGAAGAAGAATTAACTAAAGTCTCAGCCACCCACCGGGAACCAGTATAGGTCCTAAACCAAAATATGGGACTTGCGTTCAGCTCACAAAAAAACGAGTTAAAAAATGGAGCTATAGCGCAGAGCAATTTACAAACTGGCAGAGTAATAAAGGACGACTATCATCCAAAAATCTGTTGAGGGAAGGCAACGAGTCGGACTTGAAAGCGAGGCAGAATAGCAGGAAACACATTTCACGAGGTACTTTCGAATCACCTTTAAATCACAGGAAGAGGGGCACAACTTCGACAATGATGCACTTGGCCAAAAAGGGCGTATGCGTTTTCTCCTGAATATATTCAGGAGAAAACGCATATGCCCTTTTTGGCCAAGCAAGCAAGCGGGCAATGCAAAACTGCACTACAAAGAAGTACCACTTCCCACGAGTCAAAAGGGACATCCACAAAATGGGTAAAAACCAGAAAGGCAAGACTGGCCCTGGAGAACACGGAGCCTTGTTATGCTGATGGGCCTGAAGTAAACGGCCAACTGCCTCTCTAGAGGAGTGCATTGTGTTCCCTAAAACAAGTAAAAAACAGAGCTACAGAGCCAAGGGCACTTCGTGTATAGGGAATATACCTTGGGAAAAGTGAAAATCAATAAGACAGAGCCACCCCAAAATTTAGGCCTGCACTGCTTACAAGAACCTCAACTTGGGTACTCCTTAAGTATTCCAGGAAAGATAAAAATGGTTCAAAAAATTGTGGTACTTACGTACGATGGAATATCACTCAGCCATGAAATCAATGTCATAAGACCAGTAGCAGCAAAATGAGTGGATTCAGGTATGATGATTCTAAGTTGAATAAGTCACTCAGAAAAAGAAACTTATCATAAGATATCACTTATGAAGATCCTGTAAACATGGCTACACATGAACTGAGTTAGGAAAGAGAACAGAGTCTCACATTTAGAAAACACTCTTATGCCTTCTTAAGGGGGAAGGAGAGGTGGGGTGATGCATAAAACCAGAGTTTGATAAAAGCACAGGTACCGTTCCAAAAACCAACTATGGAATAGACAAGACCTACACCTTCCTCAGTGAAAAGGACTCAAAATCCCATATTTCCCACAGAGGAATATATCGGACTATTAAAAATCTTAAAACCTGTGTATTGATATGTCTCCATAAGGCAAACAAGTGTGTCTAGACTGGCATAATCACGGCAGCGAGAATGAGCTCAAACCCACTATAAAAAGGAATTTGAAAAACAAACAAAAAAAAAACAGGGAAATTCTTTCCAATTCCTTCAGGGTCTCTGATGAAACCTGGAATGACACTATCTACAACGACAGCTGGATGTGGCATAAGGCTGGACACATGGGACTGAGAGGATTGGTGATATTGGGTGAGCAAAAGCATACCCTTTATAGCAGTAATGCATGGCACACGTTCCATGGGTCCCAACTCTCCAGGTTGAAGGGAATATTACTATAGCTATAACATTTATGGGAAACCTAGAGAATGGACACACTGTGAATACGAAACGTCTCTAAAACTCAACGAATAGTCCCTCTCCTTCTACTCCAGTTTGACTTTCCAAATGCTTTACTATCAATCTCCAACCTTGGAGAGACAGAACCTTTAACCTCCTGGTTCGCACAGGTTGCCAATTTGGCAAAGGATGAAAGGGAAGAGGGAGAACCAATGAGAGAGTAGCTGTCAGGCATTTGGACGGGCACATGTCACTCTTATTTCCAGGGAGGAAGAAGAATTAACCAAAGTCTCAGCCACGCACCGAAAACCAATATATGTCCTGAACCAAAATATTGGACTTGCATTCAGCTCACAAAAAACTAGTTACAAAATGGAGCTCAGGGGCACAGCAATTCACAAACTGGCAGAGTAATAAAGGGCAACTATCGTCCAAAAGTCTGTTGAGGGAAGGCAACGAGGCGGACTTGAAACCGAGGCAGAATAGCAGGAAACAGATTTCAAGAGGTACATTGGAATCGCCTTTAAAGCACAGGAAGAGGGGCACAACTTCGACAATGATGCACTTGGCCAAAAAGGGCGTATGCGTTTTCTCCTGAATATATTCAGGAGAAAACGCATACGCCCTTTTTGGCCGAGCAAGCAAGCGGGCAATGCAAATCTGCACTACAAAGAATTATCACTTCCCACCGGTCATTAGGGGCATCCACAAAATGGGTAAAAACCAGAAAGGCAAGACTGGCCCTGGAGAACAGGGAGCCTTGTTATGCTGATGGGCGGGATGTAAATTGCCAACTGCCTCTGGGGAGGAGTGCATTGTGTTCCCTAAAACAAGTAAACAACAGAGCTACAGAGCCAAGGGCACTTCGAGTCTAAGGAATATACCTTGGGAAAACTGAAAATCAATAAGACAGGGCCACCCCAATATTTAGGGCTGCACTGCTTACAAGAACCTCAACTTGGGTACACCTTACATATCCCTGGAAATATAAAAATGGTTCAAAAAATTGTGGTGCTTACGTACGATGGAATATCCCTCAGCCTTGAAGTCAATGTGATAAGACCAGAAGCAGCAAAATGAGTGGATTCAAGTACAAAGATTCTAAGTGAAATAAGTCACACAGAAAAAGAAACGTATCATAAGATATCACTTATGAAGATCCTGTAATCATGGCTACACATGAACTGAGTTAGGAAAGAGAACAGAGTCTCACATTTATAAAACACTCTTACGCCTGCTTAAGGGGGAAGGAGAGGTGGGCTGTTGCATAAAACCAGAGTTTGATATAAGCAGAGGTACCGTTCCATAAAGCAACTATGGAATAGAGAAGACCTACACCTTCCTCAGTGAAAGGGACTCAAAACCCCATATTTCCCGCAGAGGAATATATCTGACTAGTAAGAATCTTAAAACCTATGTATTGATATATCACCGTAAGGGAAACAAATGTGTCTAGACTGGCATAAACACGGCAGTGAGAATCAGCTCAAACCCACTATAAAAAGGAATTTCAAAAACAAAACAACAAAACAGGGAAATTCTTTACAATCCCTTCAGGGTCTCTGATGAAACCTTGAATGACCCTGTGTACAACGACAGCTGGATGTGGCATAAAGCTGGACACTTGGGACTGTGAGGATTGGTGAATTTGGGTTAGCAAATGCAGACCCTTCAAACCAATAATGTGTGGCACCCATTCCATGGTTCCCAACTCTCCATGTTGAAGGGAATATTACTACAGCTATAACATGTACAGGAAACCTAGAGAATGGACACACAGTGAATACGAAAAGTTTTTAAAACCCAACTAATTGTCCCTCTCCTGGTGCTCCGGTTTGACTTTCCAACTGCTTAACTATCAATCTCCCAACTTGGAGAGACAGCCCCTTAAACCTCCTGGTTTGCTCCGGTTGCCAATTTGGAAGAGGATGAAAGGGAAAAGGGGGAACCAATGAAAGAGTAGCTGTTAGGCATTGGGACGGGCACATGTCACTCTAAATTCCCGGCAGGAAGAAGAATTAACGAAAGTCTCAGCCACCCGCCCTGAAAAAGTATAGGTCCTGAACCAAAATTTTGGACTTGTTGTCAGCTCACAAAAAACGAGTTAGAAAATGGAGCTAAAGGGCACAGCAATTCACAAACAGGCACAGTAATAAAGGACAACTATCGTCCAAAAAATCTGTTAAGGGAAGGCAACGAGGCGACCTTCTAAGCGAGGCAGAATAGCAGGAAACAGATTTCATTTGGTTCGTTGGAATCACCTGTAAAGCACAGGAAGAGGGGCACAACTTCGAAAATGATGCACTTGGCCAAAAAGGGCGTATGCGTTTTCTCCTGAATATATTCAGGAGAAAACGCATACGCCCTTTTTGGCCAAGCAAGCAAGTGGGCAATGCAAATCTGCACAGCAAAATAGTATCACTTCCCACCAGTCAAAAGGGATATCCACAAAATGTGTAAAAACCAGAAATCCTAGAGAGGCCCTGGAGAACATGGAGCCTTGTTATGCTGATGGGCGGGATGTAAATTGCCAACTGCCTCTATGGAGGAGTGCATTGTGTTCCCTAAAACAAGTAAACAACAGAGCTACAGAGCCAAGGGCACTTCCAGTCTAGGGAATATACCTTGGGAAAACTGAAAATCAATAAGATAGAGCCACCCCAAAATTTAGGCCTGCACTACTTACAAGAATCTCAAATTGAGTACTCTCTAAATATCCCAGGACAGATAAAAATGATTCAAAAAATTGTGGTACTTATGTACGATGGATTATCCCTCAGCCATGAAATCAATGTCATAATGCCAGTAACAGGAAAATGAATGGATTCAGGTACGATGTTTCTAAGTGAAATAAGTCACACAGAAAAACAAACTTATCATAAGATAGCACTTATGAATTTTCTGTAACATGGCTACACATGAACTGAGTTAGGGAAGGGAACAGTGTCTCACATTTAGAAAACACACTTATGCCTGCTTAAGGAGGAAGGAGAGGTGGGGTTATGCATAGAACCAGAATTTGATATTAGTACAAGTACCATTCCAAAATCAAAATACGGAATAGACAAGACCTACACCTTCATCAGTGAAAGGGACGCAAAACCCAATATTCTGCGCAGAGGTATATATCTGACTAGTAAGAATCTTAAAACCTATGTATTGATATGTCACCGTAAGGGAATCAAGTGTGTCTAAACTGGCATAAACATGGCAGTGAGAATCAGCTCAAACCCAGTAAAAAAAGAAATTTCAAATACAAAACAAAAAAAACAGGGAAAATCTTTACAATTCCTTCAGGGGCTCTGATGAAACCTGGAATGACCCTACCTACAACGAGAGCTGGATTTGGCATAAAGCTGGACACTTGAGACTGAGACATTTGGTGAGACTGGGTGAGAAAATGCAGACCCTTTAAAGCAATAATACGTGGCACCCTTTCCATGTGTCCCAACTCTCCTTGTGTAAGGGAATATTAGTACAGCCATAACATTTACGGGAAACCTAGAGAATGGACACTCTGTGAATACGAAAGGTTTCTAAAACTCAACTTATAGTCCCTCTCCTTGTGCTCCAGTTTGACCTTCCAACGGCTTTACTATCAATCACCCAACTTGGAGCGATAGCCCGTAAATCCTCCTGGTTCGCACAGGTTGCCAATTTGGCAGAGGATGAAAGGGAAGAGGGAGAACCAATGAGAGAGTAGCTGTTAGCCATTTGGACAGGTACATGTCACTTTAATTGCCCGGCAGGAAGTAGAATTAACCAATGACTCAGCCACCCGCTGGGAACCAGTATAGGTTTTGAACCATAATTTTGGATTTGCTGTCAGCTCACAAAAACGAGTTGAAAAACGGAGCTCAGGGGCACAGCAATTTACAAACTGGCAGAGTAATAGAGGACAACTATCGTCCAAAAATCTTTTGAGGGAAGGAAGAGAGGCAGACTTTAAAACGAGGCAGAATAGCAGGAAACAGATTTCAAGAGGTACGTTGGAATCACCTTTCAAGCACAGGAAGAGGGGCACAACTTCGACAATGATGCACTTGGCCAAAAAGGGCGTATGCGTTTTCTCCTGAGTATATTCAGGAGAAAATGCATACGCCATTTTTGGCCAAGCAAGCAAGCAGCAATGCAAATCTGCACTACAAAGAAGTATCCCTTCCCACCGGTCAAAAGGGACATCGACAAAATGTGTAAAAACCAGAAAGGCAAGACAGGCCCTGGAGATCAGGGAGCCTTGTTATGTTGATGGGCGGGATGTAAGTTGCCAAATGCCTCTCTGGAGGAGTGCATTGTGTTCCCTAAAACAAGTAAACAACAGAGCTACACAGCCAAGGGCAGTTCCAGTCTAGGGAATATACCTTGGGAAAACTGAAAATCAATAAGACACAGCCACCCTAAAATTTAGCGCTGCACTGCTTACAAGAACCTCAACTTGGGTACACCTTAAGTATCCCAGGAAAGACAAAAATGTTTCAAGATATTGTGGTACTTACGTACGATGGAATATCGCACAGCCATGAAATCAATGTCATAAGGCCAGTAGCAGCAAAAAGAGTGGATTCAGGTACGATGATTCTAAGTGAAATAAGTCACACAGAAAAAGAAACTTATCATAAGATATCACTTATGAAGGTCCTGTAAACATGGCTACACATGAACTGAGTTAGGAAAGATTACAGAGTAACTAATCTTATCATAAGTTATCACTCATAGCGGGCATGTACACATGATTACACATGAACTGAATTACAAACACAACAGACTCACACATTTAGAAAACATCTTCTGCCTGCTTAATGGGAAAGCCGAGGTGGGGTGATGCATAAAACCACAGTTTTAAATTAGCACAGATACCGTTATATAAACCATGTATGTAATAGACAACACCTACTCCCGGCACAATGAACTGGACTCAACACCCCCTATTCATTGCAGAGGAATATGTCTGACTCTAAGTATTTTAAAACATATGTATTCTCATGTCTCCATAAAGGAATCATGTGTGTGTAAAACGGCATGAACACAGCACTGAAATTCAGTTAAACCCACTTATAAAAATAAATTTCAAAAGCAAAATGCAAAAACAGAGAGAAAGTCTTAAAAATTAAGTTCAGGGCCTGTGATGCAAGCTAGATTGACCACCTTTACACCCACAGCTGGATGAGACATAAGACTGGACTCTTGGGGCTGACAAGATTGCTGAGGTTGTGTGAACAAAAGAACACCACTTAGAGCAATACTGTGTGCTACACATTCTAGTGGTCCCAACTCTCCAGGTTTAAGGGAATCTTCCTACACTTAAAACATGCATGGGAAACCCAGTGGATGGTACACTGTGTAATTGGGAAAGTTTTCTAAAAGGTACCTCATTTTACCTTTTGTCGTGCTCGGCTTCGCCATTCCATCTGCATTACTCAAAATCTCCCCACTTGGAGTGTCAGTGCCTTTACCCTCCCGTTATGAACAGTTTGCAAACTGTGCAGAGGATGAACAGGAAGAGGGAAAATAAATGAGAGATTAGCTGTAGGTGTTTGGATGGGCACATGTCACTCTAGTTTCCCATCAGGAAGAATAATTAACCAAAGGCTCACCCTGAAGCCCCGGAACAGGACTAGGGCCTAAAGCCATCCTGCGGTATTGCAGCCAGCTCACAAAGAGGCGAGTTGAAAAATGGAAATCAGGGGCACAGCAATTCACAAACTTGCAGAATTATAAAGGACAACTATCATCCAGAAATATATTGAGGAAAGGCAGTGAAGAGGATTTGAATGCAAGGCCGAATTGAAGGAAACAGATTTCAAGAGGTAGATTGGAGTCATCTTTAAAGCACATGAAAAGCGACAGAAATTCGACAATGTTGCCCTTGGCTGAAAAGGGATTATGTGTATTTTCTTGAATATATTCGGGAAAAAATGCATATGCCCTTTTTGGATAAGCAAGCCATCAGGCATTGCAAATCCACACTACATAGAAGTGTCCCTTACCTCCAGTCAAAAGGGCCATCCACATATAGTGTAAAGGCCACAAATGCAGGACAGGCCATGGAGAAAAGGGAGCCTGGTTACGCCGATGGACAGGAGGTAAATTGCCAACAGCCTCTCTGGAGAACTGTATGTTGTTTTCTAAAACAATGCTACAGAGTATAGCACACTTCCACTCATGGGCGTGTATTTTGGGAAAACTAAAATTCCACAACACACAGCCAGCCCAAAATTTAGGGCTGCTCTTTTTACAAGAACCTCGACTTCGGTACACTTTATATATCCCAGGAAAGGAAAAAAAAATGGATATAGATGTTGTGGTACTTATATACAATGGAATGTCACTCAGACATAAAATCAATGTCATAAGGCCAATAGCAGCGTAATGAGTGGCTTTAGGTACGATGATGCTAAGTGAAATGAGCCACAAAGAAAAAGAAACTTATTGTAATATATCACTTATAGAGGAAATGTAAACATGGCTACACATGAACTGAATTTCAAAAGAGAACAGAGTTACACATTTAGAAAACACACTTATGCCTCCTTAAGGGGAAAGGTGACGTGGGGTGATGTGTAAAAGCAGAGTTTGAAATTAGCACAGATCCTATTCTATATACCAAATATGTAATAGACAAGACCTACTCCTTTCTCAATGAACTGGACACAAAACACCCTATTCACTGAAGAGGAATATATCTGACTGGTAATAACCTTGAAACCTATGTATTTATATGTCTCCATAATGGAATCAAGTGTATGTAGATTGGCATAAACACAGATCAATGGAACAGGACAGAAAGCCCAGAGATAAACCTACATACCTATGGCTATCTCATCTATGACAAAGGAGCTAAGGATATACAATGGAGAAAAGACAGTCTCTTCAGTAATTGGTGCTGGGAAAACTGGACCCCTACACATAAAAGAATGAAATTAGAACACTCCATAACACCATACACAAAAATAGACTCTAAATTGATTAGAGATCTAAATATAAGACCAGACACTATAAAACACTTAGAGGAAACCTTAGGCAGAACACGCTATGACATAAATCACAGCAAGATCCTTTTGGACCCACCTCCTAGAGAAATGGAAATGAAAACAGAAATCAACAAATGGGACCTAATGAAACTTAAAAGCTTTTACACAGTACAGGAAAACATAAACAAGATGCAAAAACAATCCTCAGAATGGGATAAAATATTTTCAAATGAAGCAATTGACAAAGGATTAATCTCCAAACTTTACAAGCACCACATGTAGCTCAATATCACAAAAACAAACAGCCCAATCCAAAAACGGGCAGAAGACCTAAATAGACATTTCTCCAAAGAAGATATACCGATTACCAAGAAACACATGAAGGAATGCTGAACATCACTAATCATTAGAGAAATACAAATCAAAACTACCCTGAGGTATCACCTCACAGCACTCAGAGTGGCAATCATCAAAAAAATCTACAAAACAATAAATGCTGGAGAGGCCTTTATTGGAGAAAAGGGAACACACTTGCACTGTGGGTGGGAATGTAAATTTATATGAGCACTAGGGAGAAGAGTACGGAGGTTCCTTTAAATAACTAACAATAGAAGTACCATATGACACAACAATCCAACTACTGGGCATTTGTCTTGCGAAAACCATAATTCAAAAAGAGTTATGTACAAAAATGTTCATTGCAGCTCTATTTGCATTAGCCAGGACATGGAAGCAACCTAAGTGTCCATCGACAGATGAATGGATAAAGGAGATCTGGCACATATATACAATCAAATATTACTCAACCATAAAAAGAAGCAAAACTGAGTTATTTGTACTGAGGTGAATGGACTTAGAATCTGTCCTACACAGTGAAGTAAGTCAGAAAGGGAAAAACAAATACTGTATGTTAATAGATATATATGGAATCTAATGAAGAAAAAAAAAGATTTTGAAGAACCTAGTGGCAGGACAGGATTAAGGACACAGACATAGAGAAAGGACTTGAGGACACTGCAAGGGGGATGGGTAAGCTGGGACGAAGTGAGAGAGTGGCATGGACATAAATACATTACCAAATGTAACACCGATAGCTACTGAGAATCAGCCACATAGAACAGGGAGATCAGCTCGGTGTTTTGTGTCCACATAAAGGGGTGGGATATGGAGTGTGGGAGGGAGATGCAAGAGGGAGGGGATCTGGTGATATTTGTATATGTATAGCTGATTCACTTTGTTATACAGCAGAAACGAACACTCCATTGTAAAGCAATTATACTTCAATAAACGTGTAAAATGAAAAAAAAAAGGCCCAAGGATAAACCTACACACTTATGGTCAACTAATCTATGACAAAGGAGGCAAGACTATACAATGGAGATAAGACAGTCTCTTCAATCATTGGTGCTGGGAAATATGGAGAGCTAAATGTAAAAGAATGAAATTAGAACACTCCCCAACACCATACATTAAAATATATTCAAAATGAATTAGAGACCTTAATGTAAGACCAGACAGTATAAAACTCTGAGAGGAAAACTTACGAAGGATCCTCTGACGTAAATCACAGCAAGATCTTTTTTGATCCACCTCCTATAGTAATGAAATAAAAAAGAAAACTAAACAGATGGGACCTAATGAAACGTAAAAGCTTTTGCAAAGCAAAGGAAACTACAAACAAGACGAAAAGACAACCCTCAGAATGGCAGAAAATATTTGAAAACGAATCAATGGACAAATGATTAATCTCCAATATATATAAACAGCTCATGCAGCTCAATATTAATAAAACAAACAACCCAATACAAAAATGGAAGATCTAAATAGACATTTCTTCCAAGAAGACATAGAGATGGCCAGTACGCACATGAAAATCTGCTCAACATCACTAATTATTAGAGAAATGGAAATCGAAACTACAATGAGGTATCACGTCACACCTGTTAGAATGGGCATCATCAGAAAATCTACAAACAACAAATGCTGGAGAGGGTGTGGAGAAAAGGAACCTTCTTCCACTATTGTTGGGAATGTAAATCGATACAGTCTCTATGGAGAACAGTATGGAGGTTCCTTAAAAAACTAAAAATAGAATTACCATATAATCCAGCAATCCCACGACTGGGCATATACCCAGAGAAAACCATAAATCAAAAAGACACATTCACCACAATGTTCACTGCAGCACTATTTACAATAGACAGGTAATGAAAGCAACCTAAGTGCCCACAGACAGACGAATGGATAAAGACGTGGTACATATATACAACGGAATATTACTCAGCCATACATAGGAATGAAATTGGGTCATTTGTAGAGACCTTGATGGATCTAGAGACTGTCATACAGAGTGAAGTAAGTCAGAAAGAGAAAAACAAATATTGTATATTAATGCATATATGTGGAACCTAGAAAAATGGTACAGATGAACCGGTGTGCAGGGCAGAGATAGAGACACAGATATAGAGAACAAACATATGGACACCAAGGAGGGAACGCCATGTGAGGGTGGTGGTGGGATGAATTGGGAGACTGGGATTCACATGTGCACACTTATATGTATAAAATACATATCCAATAAGAACCTGCTGTATAAAAGAAATAAATTTAAAAAAACTAAAAATAAATAAATAACATTTAATAAAATATAACAGAAAAAAACTTTTTCCCTTCACATAGACGTCTTTATATTAATGCATTATTTCCATGTTTATATATCCAAATTAAAAAAAAGAGGAATAAATAAAATCTAACTTGAACCAAAAAGAAAAAAAGAAAGAAAAAAAAACAGAACTCACCAGTTATACAGAGGAAAATCGTATCAGGGCACTTGCTCCAGTGGTAAAAAATTCTTAAGTTGGTCAGAGGTGGGAAATCATCTCCCATGCCATCAGCAGCGCTCTCCCCCACAAGGAGCATCTTCATTGCAAAGCTGGGGGACTGTGTCGAGGCGTCTGTGAGTAAATGTGAGCTGAGCCCCAGTCCTGCTGCAGCTGAACTCTTCCCACCCTTTCCAGGTAAAACACCTGAATATGTACAAGCACTTGCAAGCCTAGAGGAAGGGCTGTGGAGCCACACTAGCGAGAGCACGCAGGCCGACTTGGTGCCTGCAGGCCAGCCAGGATGGTCCTGGTCCCAGATGCTCTTCTGGAAGCTTTTCATTTCCCTGCCTGAGATACCCCTCCTGCCACAGCCCCCACTGCTTTTTTACTTCCTCACCTCTGCCTGGGGAGAAATTCCAGTGGCAGGTATGGGTTACACATCCTCTTCTTTAGCAGGTGGCAGCCTGGCAACTCCTGCAGAAAGTCCAGCAGAGCCCCACTCACACTGGGCCACCCACAAAGCCACGGCCCCTCACTCCCTCCCACCACCCCAGCCCCGAAACTGCTGACGGGGCAGAGAATATGGCGTCAGTCACAGCTACAGGGGCTCTTGCTGACTGGAGAGGTGTTTATATTGACCTCAACCCAGGCACACCTGTGGGGGGGGGGCTGGCAGGCAGTGTCAGGCTGCCCAAATCAGCCAATCCTCACCCCTCA
Organism: Mesoplodon mirus; assembly: GCF_964341445.2. Lineage (NCBI taxonomy): Eukaryota > Metazoa > Chordata > Mammalia > Artiodactyla > Ziphiidae > Mesoplodon > Mesoplodon mirus. The sequence continues at coordinate 4,967 of NW_028294998.1, read as the reverse complement.
GGGGCTCACAGTTGCAGAAAATGAACCTTGCTAAACGGGTCAGTCCCAAGGAACAGGTGTGGGCCTTGAGAGTCAGTATAGACAAGGGGCTGCAGCTGCGGCTTGTTTTCTTATCATTTTATCTGGTCCATGAGTGGAAAACAACTTCAAGAAGACCCTATCCTAATGAGAGGAACCCAGGAGTCAGAGAGAGGAGTGATGGTGGGTGGAGACAGAGGCCTGGAGCCCTGGCTGCAGTGGAAGTGTCTGGAAGACCAGGCAGAGAGAGGCTGCACAGAGTGATAGCCAGGGTCACAGACCTGTCAGAGCTGCTGTTTGTTAGTTCAAGTCCTGCTCTGAGGTGTTCTGTGTCAGCTGTGAGTGACAGGTGAGCTGGGGGTTCTCTGCAAGGTGGGCTATGTGCACAGTTCCTGTGTGTCCAGCCCTGCTGGGGTACCTGCCCAGGGGAGCTCCGTATCCTGGGAGGGGCCTGACTATGAGAGCCCCATGGGCTGCTGGGTAGCTGCACAGGTGATCTCCATACCCTGGGAGGGACTTGAACACGAGAGCCCCGTGGGCTGTGGGGTGCGGGATGCAGCCCAGGTGAGCTCCATATCCTGGGATTGACCTAACCACGAGAACCCCACGGGCAGCTGGAGACATGGTAAAGGACATCAGGACAGTCAGTGAAGCCACCGAGGATATACATCCAGTAGCTCCTATTTCCTACACCCTGCTGGAAATTCTACCATCCACCAGGCCATGGCATTCTGTATTACACTTCAATGATGCCTTCTTCTGTATTCCATACATCTCAGAGTCACAAGAATTTTTGGCTTGTGTGTGGCAGGACACAACATGCAACACAAGCAATAATGCTGGGCCGTCCTGCCCCAATGGTTCAAAAATCCCCACACCATCATTGGGGAAATGTCCTCTAAAGACCTAAAAGATCTACCTCTGTAAAAGGGAACCCTCCTTCAATATGCAGATGACATTCTGATTGCCAGGCCTACTAAAGACGCCTCTGAACTACCTAGCCAAGAAAGGATAGAAGGTGTCCAAGAAAAAGGCTCAAATATCACAGGCTCAGGGGACTTGCCTGGGCTTCATTCTCACAGATATATGGAGAAACGCATCCCAGGATAGGGAAGAAGCCATTTGCAGCCTTACCTCTTCTAAAACTAGAAGACAGCTTAAGGGTTCCTGGGGAGGCCAAGGTTTTCTGCATATGGATCCCTAACTACAGTCTAATAGCTGGGCCTCTACATGAAACACTGACACGAAAAGATGATGATCCTTTTGAATAGAATCCAGAAGCAGGCTTTCAAGAATGGAAAGAGCAGTCAATTCAGATCCTTGCCCAGGAACTCGCTAATTTAGCTAAACCCTTTGACCTTTACATACCCGGTCAAATGTTAATCGCCCTTGGAGACTTAGTGCAAAAACTGGGACCAATTGAAATGGAGCAACACAAGAATGCCCTTCAGGTATGATAAACTATGGTCACCAAGGGCTTTGCCCACCGACTCATCAGGCCAGGATACTGGGGTATCTAAAAAGCTAGAAATCAGCAGCCCACAACACCAGCTCCCTCCTCAGGGAATAGGACCCCACGTGGTGATCCTAACCACCCATCATGTCCTGAAGTTGCTGGGGTCGCTCTGTGGACACACTGACCTCGAGTGAGGAGGCCCTCCAACTCCAAACTCCAGAGAGACAAATGGGGGCAACAGGCCCCCAAGATGACTCGTGTGATCATCACTTGACCTGGAGTTTCTCTCAGAAAACAACAAGACTGTGCCCCGAAAGAGCAGACTACTGCTTGCAGGACTTACTGCACCCAGAGAGGAGCTAATAAGCTTGGCGGGGGAAACGTATATCACGCTTTCACCATAGAAAACCCTACAGACACCACGGTGATGTTGGCCAATATGACCGGCTGGACTGCTGGCTACTTCTAAAGGCCGTTGACTCAGTGGACGTCATGGTCCTGGATCACCACTGACCCTGGACTGTCTGGGTGTTGCACAGGCAGGGCTCTGACACATGGTGCTGTTTGTACATTAATTCAGAGACCTAATTAAAGAAAGCACAGACTACTGGTCAGAGCATCTAGGCTGGCAAAAAACGTCAGCCTAAGGTCACCGAACAAATGTGGGGTGGGGTGAAACCTGCCACCACAGCATCTCTGTGCATCTCTTTCCTGGACCCTTAAAGGTCATTAGAATCTATAACACTTCCAATGCTGGTGCTCAGGCGGATGAGAAGTGAGGCAGGAGGCTTTGGGACAATCAACCTCACCTGGAGGCTGGTGGGGAGACGTTTTGCCCCTCCCCCCAGGTATCAGGGCTGCCACCACAGCATGAAGCAGTTACAAAAAAGGGGTCTGCACCCTCAACACCCCAAGAATGAGGAACGGAACAAAAAGCAGAGGAGGTGTTCGTCTCTGGCAACGTTCATTAAAAATTCCTGGGAGATAAAAAGAGAATCTGGGCAATAAAATAAAGTCTAACCTGTTTTTCTTTTGTGCTTTGTCTAATTTCACATGCTCCTAGGGTTCCGCATGCAGAGGTCCCACACCCAGCACTTCAGACCCGACTTCCTAGTGCAGAATGGCTGGGTCGACACCTCAGCTAGCGGAGTCCCATGCAGACTCCACGGCACAGAGACTGAGCTGCAGCCAACCCAGCCTTCGAGAGCTCCATCCCCTAACTCCCACTGACGATGCTGGGATCCCTACTCAGCATCCCAGCCCACAGCCCGTGGGGGAGTGCACACTCTCACCTCTCCATTCGGTTTTCAAAATAATGTTTCCTTTGCTTCTGAACCAAACTCAGTCTTGATCTGTTGGCTCCAATGACACTGGGCACGGGGACTCCTGTTGGGGTCCCCTCTGGATGATCAGTACCAGAAATTGAGAACTTTGTAACTTCATTGAACAAATGTGTGAGCCAAACTGTAGTTAACCTAGAGCAGTGTATAATGTTCGGGTAAAATACGATTTTTCTAAGACTTACATTTGATATTTCCATCACTTTACTATAAGCAAGTTCAGTGAAGACGTCTGTCTTATTTGTCAGGTCAACATTAGAGAAATGAAGAGATTTATTTCCATGGATGTACATCGAATACTCTTGGCTGAAGCTTCAATCTTGTTTTGAATGCTTTTCCATTGAAAAGGATACCTCTCTTTCAGCTCCCCCATTCCTGAGAAGTATAAAATCTTATAATTTATTATTACCAAAGGGGAAAGGTAGGAAAAGGGATAAATTAACAGTTTAGGATTAACACATACACACTGCTATGTATAAAATAGATCATCAACAAGGAACTACTGTATAGCACAGGGAACTACACTGAATATTTTGCAATAACGTATAAGGGGAAATAATCTGAAAAAGAATCGATATTTTTATTGACATCATCTATCAATGACAGATAAAATGTAACCTAAGCAAGGCCGATGGTGAGTGCTTCTGAACCTTAAGATTTCAATCATCTAAAGTTTGGGCTCTGCCTATTTCCCAAGGCCCTTAATGGACATATGTGTAGCCGTAGCTTAAAAATTCCCCAGTTTGGGGTTCGGGGAGGCACTGATTTGGAAAAAATCCCTGGTGTTCTCCTTCCATGCACGGGACCCTTCCTACAGCTAAAACATGCCTGTCACACCTAGAGGATGGTACACCGTTTGATCGGAAAGAGTTTGGAAAAGGCACCTCATCTCCTCATCGCCTGGTGCTCGGGTTCACCCCTCCAGCATCTTTCCTAACAATCTCCTCACTTGGGGATATCAGCACCGTCAACATCCTGTTGCACACAGTATGGAATCTGTCCAGAGGATGAAGCGGAAGGATGAGAAAAATTTAGAGACAAGTCTTAGGTCTTCGGACAGGCACATGCCACTCTAATTTCCAATCCGGAAGACAAATTCATCAAAGGCTAGAATTGCCCACAGAAAGAGAATAGGGCTAGAGGAAATCCTGCTGTTTTTTGTCGAGTTTCCAAAAACACAAGTTGAAAAATGGAACTCAGGGGCACTAAAATTCATGAAACTGCAGAGTTGAAAATATCTATTGTTGAAAAACGTCTTGAGGTAAGTCACAGAAAAGGACTTGTAAGCAAGGGAGAGTGGCAGGAATCAGATTTGAAGAGGTAGAAAGGTCTCCCCATTAAAGCACAAGAAAAGGGGCTGAACATCGCCAATGATGCAGTTGGCCCAAAAGGGCGTATGCATTTTTTCTGAATATATTCAAGTAAATGCCATTCACACTTTTTATCCAACCAAACAGGTGGGCACTGGAAATCAATACTACAAAATGTATCATTTCACATCAGTCAGAAGGGTCATCCACATAAAGTGTAAACACGAGAAATGCAGGACAGGTTGAGGAGAAAAGGGAGCCCTGTGAGGCTGATAGTGGAAATGTAATTTGCCAACGGCCACTCTGGAGAAGTGTATTTTGTTTGCTAAAACATCTGAAAACTGAGCTACAGAGCATAGGGCACTTGCACTCATGGGCGTATACCTTGGGAAAAACAAAAAATGACAGAAAGCAGGCACTCCAACGTTTACCACCTCTCTGTTAAAAAGGGCCTCCACTTGGATATAAACTAAATGTCCCTGGAAGGATAAAATGGATAAAAGAGATGGGGTACTTATGTAGAGTGGAATATTACTCATCCAGAAATCAATGAAATAAGGCCAGTTGTAACAACTCTGGAGGAGTTACATACGATCATTCTAAGTGACACATGTCAGAAAGAAAAAGACACATATCATAAGATGTCACTTAAAGGTGGAATCAAAAATGGCTACACATGAAATAAACTACAAAACAGAAACATAGTCAAATTTGTAGAAAATAGACATAAGGCTGCTAAATGGGAAAGGTGGGGAATGGTGAGGTATTATCCAGGAGGTTGAAATTAGCAAAGATACCATTCCAAGTACCGAATTGAATAACTGGCAAGGCCTACACGGTACC